>NW_020126845.1:0-150193 GCF_002994745.2 Rosa chinensis | reverse complement strand
TTCTTTGTGTTTATTAAACTCCTGCAATTCGGTAACCGCTGAACCTTAGTACTTCATTGCTTGGTTTATCTGAAAGCCACCTGACAATGTCAGGGATGTTAGCATCTAGTTCATTCAGTGAACAGCAACCTGCAAAAATGATAATAGTTAATGCTCTTATTCAACAACTAATAATAGTAATCTCAAACTGAATAGTTTATATTGCCATAAACATTGTCACAACTGAACAGTTTATATTCCCATAAACATTGTCACTATTGGGACTTACCCTCTCCTTCAACCAATCTGCAAATGTCTTGTTTTGCTTGCCCGTAAGCCACTTTTCATTCTTTATTAATTTTGGAAACTCCCTCTTCAAGTATTCCAAGTGTTCGCTGCAATTGCCAATAAAACAGTGAGACAATGAATGAAGATTATGTTTACTTTGCATGAAGTATTAACAGAAATGACAATATGAGATAGAGAGATAGTACTTACACAAAATAGTTTATGAATTCATCCGTGTTTTGAAGCACACAGAGATGAGCTTGGTCGAATAACTTGCCGTAAACACTAACAATTGTAGCACCTGAGGTAGGCTTGTCCTCTTTGTGAGTGGCAGATGGAATCCCAACAATCTTGTCGTCGATGAAAATTTCTGCTAAAAACTCAACCACCTCTTTAGCAATATAACACTCCGTAATGCAACCTTCGAGCCGATTTCTATTTTGAACATATCCTTTGCAAATCTTCATGTACCTCTCCAAGGGATACATCCATCAAAAGAAAATCGGTCCACATAACTCCACCTCTCTAACTAGGTGAACCGTTAGATGAACCATTATGTCAAAAAATGATGGGGAAAGTACTTTTCCAGCTCACACAATGTTTCAATAAGTTCATTTTGGATTTTGGCAACCTTGACACATCAATAGTCTTGCTGCAGATTTCATTAAAAAACAGGCATAATCTGATCACAGCAATTCTGACCTACTTTTCAAGCACACCTCAGATGGCAACAGGGAGGAGTTGTTGCATTAAGGCATGACAATCATGGATTTAAGTCCACTAAGCTTCAAATCATCCATGGAAACCAAGTTTGATATGTTAGAAGAATAGTCTTCAAGAACCTTCATACCAAAAAAGACCCACACATGCATCTTTTTTCACTTGTCTTTAGATTCCAGCTTGCCATTGGCATGCGCTCCTTCTTGGGACCTTCGAGATCAGGCTTTAATCCTAATCTAATACCCATTTCTACCAGGTCCAACCGAGTTTTCACCCATCCTTTGTTTTTCCAGGAATATTCAACAAGGTTCCTATGAGACTATCGCAAACATTTTTCTCTATATGCATCACATCAAGGCAGTGCCGAACAGGGAGAAACTTCCGGTATTCAAGTTCAAAAAAGATAGACTTTTTTTTCCAGCAAGGCCTAGTTTCATTGTCCCCACCCTTATAAGGAGGACGGGGATTTTTTTTCCCAAAATGCCATTTTGGAACTTCTTGCTCCACCCTTTCTAGTACTTCTTTTCCACTCAAAGGAACAGGAGAGGGAGAATATTCTGGAAAGTTGTTGAAAGCGGCCTTTTGCCTTCAATAAGGATGGTTTCTTTCTAAAAACCTCCAATGCACGATGTAAACCATTTCCCTCCATTAACTAGTCTTGTTGGTTTTGTTTTTTCAAGGCAAATAAGGCATGTATTATACCCTTTAACTATACTTCCAGAAAGGTTACCATAAGCTGGAAAATCGTTGATTGTCCACAATAGTAAACCTCTAAGAGTAAAGTATTCACTTTGTCTGCATCGTAGACACCACTAACTCCTTCCCATAACAGCTTCAAGTCGTCTATTAAATGTTCCAAGTAGACATCGATGTCATTTCCTGATTGTTTTGGCTCAGAAATCAATAGAGTTAACAACATGTGTTTCCTCTTCATTATGAGCCATGGAGGCAGATTATATGCGACTAGAATAACAGGCCAACAAATGTATTTGCTACTTAATGAACTATGGGATTGAACCCATCTGATGACAATGCAAGTTGTAGGTTTCTAGGGTCAGAACCAAAGTCTGGCCATTTATCATCTACCAACTTCCACGAAGCTGCATCAGCGAATGACGCATCAAGCCATCACGTTTTCTATCAGTAGCATGCCAAGTCAGACTCTTACATGTATCCTTTGACTGAAACATTTTCTTAAACCTAGGAATAGGGGAAAGTACCACAATACCTTTGCAAGTACACCTTCCCTCTCTTTGGAGTTTTTACCTAATTTCCACCTTGAAGTACCACATGTAGGGCCCTCAATTGCATCAGCATACTCTTTCTATACAGAACACAATCATTTGGGTAGGCATGAATTTTAGTGTAATCCATTCCTAGAGAACTCAATGTCTTCTTTGCCTCATAAACAAAGGCAGGTATCTCATTACCTACTGGAAGAAACTCCGCAAATGAAATCAACCACTCAGAGAAAGCAACATCACTCATACCATGCCTTTCAAGTTGTAAAGTCTTACTAGAACATTCAACCGTGTGTGCCTATCACAACCAGGATATAATGGTTTATTGGCGTCATCGACAAACTGCCTAAACTCATTACACTCATCACTTTCCATCTCTGCATCACTACCTAACCCTACTTCATATTCAGGTATTTCATTTCCATTCACAGAGTATGAGCTGTGTGAATCTGAATCTGCTACTGCAACATTAGCAGATTCCTCTATTTCTGAATCCGATATGGCCTCCCATGCTCATTCCATATATCATAACTCGGATCAATTCCATTCACAAATAGATGGTCCCTTATTACAGATGCAGAAAGTAGTCAACATTTCCACAATTTGTACAAGGACAGGGAATATGGTTAGGGTCTCTGGCATTATCCAAGGCAAATTTACAGAACTGTGTCACCCTAATTTATACTGATGAGATTCTCCTATCCGCAACCATCCATGTTCTATCCATTTATACTATGCACAAACAGAAAAGAAAACAAGAAGACAGACTTAATTGCAGATATATCAACAGGAACACACACTTAAATTTGTTAGTTTCTTTTAATTTGATAGGTACTGGAACAGGGAATCTCGGTGTGCAATGGGCTGAAACAGCTACCAATCCAAGATTTTGTTTTATCCAATATACCTTCAGCATATGGTAATATGCAAATGCACCCAAACAGGAAGACAAATTTTAAATCATTTTTCTCATTGCAAAGTGGGAAATGTTTGAATATGGCTACTGAAAAAGCAATAATTGCTAGCTTTTCATGCTTTACAATGCTTCTAAAATTAAACAGAGGCAAATACAGAATAACATGATATGCAAGTACCAAATATATCAGCAGCAAGCAACCAAAATAACATGATCTGCAAGTATTATTTGTCATCATAGAGTAATCCCCAAACTGTAAATGCAGCAATTCAATAACAAAAGCATTGCAGTGATAAGAACAAAATTCAATGCAAAGATAATTTAATTAGAGCTGTACCTTTAACAATATAGTCTTCTTTATGCGTAGTCAGTCAACCAATCCAAAGCCAACAGGTGGGCATACCTAATAATAACATGAAATGAGAAAATTTCAGATCTTCCTAAAAGCATAAAAAGAGGTCTAAATATTACTTAATGTGCAAAGTATATACAAAAGAAGCGTAGTGGATTACTTATTCAATAATAATGCTTTTCAAAGACTAACATATGCCCTTTCTGCAGTATATAACAATGTCCAAAACAAGTAATGAATCGTCCAAGAATGATGATTTTCAACTGGTCCTATCATTTTGTAATTAATTCAAGATTCTTCAAGGAGTTGCTAGCCAGCAAGAAACACATTTCTTATAATGCACCTACTTGGCCACTCACAAGAACAGCAGATCTAAAGGACTTCCCCAAGTCTTACTATTCTCTTATGCAAAACAAGCAGTTTCCTTTTATATTTGATAATATGTAGACTAGTAGTTCTATTCACAATGTGAAATAGTCGGTTCAGTTCATTTTGAGTAAGGATTTGATTTCCACTCTCCTATTCAACCTTTATCATGAATAATATATAGCATTCATCAAATATCCTAGAAAATTTTATCACTCTTCTCCACAAGGTCAAGCACGAGATGCATACAAAAATCTCTCAAACAATAACACGAAATAGAAATATAGGGATGACTAATAATCAGACGGTAAGGCTATGGTTGCATTTTGTTTAGACTGAGTGAAGTATAAAGGGAAAATGTTTGAAAACCAGAGCAACTAGTATAAATTTGACAATCAATATATCATATCAAAAGAATGTGAACAGAGGGTTCGTACGTACATCTCAAAATTTGAGGTTGTAGCAATGGAAATTCAATAAGCACTAATGACAACATCAGCCATCCTAAACTAATGTATCATGTTAATAATGTCTTAGGACTTGCAAGTTCAACTCAGTCAAAACCATAAGTCATAATAGCAAATATATTGAAACCTAAAAAGTAAAACCATATCTCTCTTTTCTTGCCATCATGATCAGTAGGTGGTAATGCAGAAAAAGATGTTATAGCAACAACATTGATAATTACATATAAAAGTGAATAACAACTGTGGTTTAGCAAGGCGGTACCTAATTTGCCTCATTAAAAAATAAAAGATCACCCCAACTTTCAAAACTCCAAATCTGCTCCTTCAATGAATGGTCCGTCCTGCCCAGTTTTTAAAAAAATGCCTTTTGTTCGTCCCAGTCCTTAATTAGATGATACCATATTTCCCGGCTATTCCAACCTTCTTCGTTCTCTTAGTCTGCAACAAGAAAATAACCATTTCTTAGAAATACACAACTTTTCAAGATACCAAACCAATTTGAAACAACCAAATCGATTCCAAACTCCATCGATCTCTACAAAAATGGTAAAACCCAAAATTTGAAGTCTGCAAACATGAACAGCAAATGGATTGGGTAATCAAAAATTAATTACTAGTAGTAGCACTTACCTGTGTAAAACCCAATTAACTAATGCACTAATCATTCATCCGTAAAACTATCTACAGTGCTGATATTCAAAGCAGAACTAAGAACCCAACTTTACACAATGCAATGATAAACAATCAAGCCCTAAAATCTTAGCAATACAAAATGCCAAGAAACTAAGAATTCAATATTCATCTAAATGCAATACTGCAAGTATCGTTCGAATTGAAAATGAGGAAACCAGCAAAAGCAGAAGATGAACAAATCAAGCATTCATGAAAGTATATAACTTTACTAGATTTCAAACAAAGTAACAAGGATCGAGAAAACCCAGAAGAGCCAGAGAGATATTTAAATACAAAAATTGATAGAAAGAAGAATTAGGAGGAACCCAGAAAGCCAGAATCTAATACAAAGAGTGACCTGTATCTAAGTGCTCAATTAGCAAATATAATTACCTGAATCGTCCGCAGAAAACCAAGTGCCTTTTGGTGACAATGTCTTCATAATACTGAAGGAAATCGACCTTGGTTCAAACGAAATCCTACGACAACAAAATCAAAATTCAAATCGAATTTCAATCCAGATTGATGTATTCCCCTTCGCAAAGAAACCTTAGAACAACGAAATCAAAACCCAATGACAACCCAGAACCCAAAACCCCAATCACAAACCTTTTGTTAAGTGAGATAGACCCAAATCGGCCGCGACAGAGTGTGAGACGGGACTGAGGGAGGGTTTGTAAGAGATTTAGGACTGAGAGAGGATTTGCAAGAGATCAATTTAAGACTGAGATTTCGTTTAGGGTGCCGACAGAGCTAGTGCTAAAGGTTGGGAGAGTTGAGTGTTGAGTGTTGAGTGTTGAGAGAGTATCGACAGTAAGGCACAATGTATCAAGAGTATCGACAGAAAGTCTTCTTTTTTTTTTCTCTTTTGGACACAATAATGTATGCACCATATAAACCTAGAAAAAAAATCTCAAGTCACTCACACAACACAATTATCACGAACTGTTGTATAAATGCACCATATAAAATCATAATGTGAAATCATGGAGGGAAACATGGCGCCATAGCATTTTGACTCAAAATTTGGTGCCCATGTTCCAAGTTCACACAACAGAAAATCTTAAAACTGTTGTACAATCTTTATAGCTTGCGCTAGGTATACCTTGTGGAAGACATTCGAGCAAGCTTCATCAAAATTTGGTGATTAGTTTTTCAATCATACAATGGAAAAATCTTATACCGTTGTACCTGGTCATCTAATTTCAGTGTTTCAAGAGGCAATCAAGACTCGAGGGTGGAGGGAAATCTGCCTCTAAATTTTAGAAGACTCAGACAGTGGAGAATACAAAATTGTGTTGTGCAAGGTAGTTCAGAGAAAAAAGTTATCACTTTGTCAACATTCACACAATGGAACATCACTAATACCGTTGTACAATAAAGTTTACTTAAACACACAACATGTGATTTCTGTTTTGTTGTGTGATTAGTGTTGTGTGATTAACTATTTGTAGTAGTGACTATGAATATCTTCGAGAATATCTCTAATTCAAAATCCTATTACAACTAGGTCAAGTAACCTAAAGTTTGGGCCAGACACAAATTCTGGATTTACTTGAACACTCCCCCTTGTTCACCCAAACGTGGTGCTCATCTCGTTGCCTCATTAAAAATCTTGCCGAGTAACAAAAATCCTGTGGAACAAAAATAACTTCGGTCGAGGAGAAAAAAGAGCACAACACACCCTTCACGTTTCGAGACCATACATATAGACATCTCCCCCTGATGTCTGCATATCTCCCCTGATGACAACGACCATAGGAGTTCGGATATCTTCCTCAAACGACACTACCAACATGTTTCTTGAAAGTGAAATTTAGGCAATAACTTAGCAAGCAAGTCTGCCACACTGTTCTCAAATCGAACCTACTTCACTTAGATCTTGAGGAGAGTCTATTGTTGCTGATTATCCTTGGTGTTGTCGCTTTTGATGTAGCCTTGCTTCACTTATTCAAAACAAGCAGCATTATCCCAAATGCTCGTAGGCTCATTTGTGGTAGACCTCAAACCACAATTATTCGAACATGCGTAATTATGGATCCAATCCATATGCATTCACGAACCACTTCGTGAAGAGTAATAATCTCTGCATTGTTCGAAGATACAGCGACTAGGGTCTACTCTGTAGACCTCCAAGATATCACGGTCTTACCCATGGTGAACACTTAACCAGTTTGGGAATGACCTTGGTATGGGTCAGAGAGATACCCAATATCAGCAAAACCTTCCAAAACATATGTCGTTTTAAGATGGGGATCGGATAGTGGTCGCAAGCCAGTGTTGGCGACGTTCCTGCTGTGTGATGGGTCCTAATCTATCATCTGTTTGTAGGATAGAACAAGACCATATCAATCGTACATCTCAAGTACTGAAAGATATCTTTTACACAAACATAATGGTGTCATGTTAGCGCAGAGCAATACCTTAGCTAACAAGTTCACTACAAATGAGATGTCTGGTCTTGTGCATTGAGCTAAGTACAATAATGCGCCTATTGTACTTAAGTAAGGCACTTCTGCCTCTAGCACATCTTCATCATCATCCTTTGGACGAAGAAGAACCTTTTCAGGATCAAGACTATGGACGATCATGAGGTGCTTGAAGGTTTGACCTTGTTAAAATGCCTTAGTATCCTTTGAACACTCCCCCTTGTGTCGCCCAAACGTGGTGCTCATCTTGTTGCCTCATTAAAAACCTTGCCGAGTAACAAAAATCCTGTGGAACAAAATAACTTCGGTCGAGGAGAAAAAAGAGCACAAACACCCTTCACGTTTCGAGACCATACATATAGACATCTCCCCCTGATGTCTGCATATCTCCCCCTGATGACAACGACCATAGGAGTTCGGATATCTTCCTCAAACGACACTACCAACATGTTTCTTGAAAGTGAAATTTAGGCAATAACTTAGCAAGCAAGTCTGCCACACTGTTCTCAAATCGAACCTACTTCACTTAGATCTTGAGGAGAGTCTATTGTTGCTGATTATCCTTGGTGTTGTTGCTTTTGATGTAGCCTTGCTTCACTTATTCAAAACAAGCAGCATTATCCCAAATGCTCGTAGGCTCATTTGTGGTAGACCTCAAACCACAATTGTTCGAACATGCGTAATTATGGATCCAATCCATATGCATTCACGAACCACTTCGTGAAGAGTAATAATCTCTGCATTGTTCGAAGATACAGCGACTAGGGTCTACTCTGTAGACCTCCAACATATCACGGTCTTACCCATGGTGAACACTTAACCAGTTTGGGAATGACCTTGGTATGGGTCAGAGAGATACCCAATATCAGCAAAACCTTCCAAAACATATGTCGTTTTAAGATGGGGATCGGATAGTGGTCGCAAGCCAGTGTTGGCGACGTTCCTGCTGTGTGATGGGTCCTAATCTATCATCTGTTTGTAGGGATAGAACAAGACCATATCAATCGTACATCTCAAGTACTGAAAGATATCTTTTACACAAATCTAATGGTGTCATGTTAGCGCAGAGCTATACCTTAGCTAACAAGTTCACTACAAATGAGATGTCTGGTCTTGTGCATTGAGCTAAGTACAATAATGCGCCTATTGTACTTAAGTAAGGCACTTCTGCCTCTAGCACATCTTCATCATCATCCTTTGGACGAAGAAGAACCTTTTCAGGATCAAGACTATGGACGATCATGGGGTGCTTGAAGGTTTGACCTTGTTAAAATGCCTAAGTATCCTTTGAACACTCCCCTTGTGTCGCCCAAACGTGGTGCTCATCTTGTTGCCTCATTAAAAACCTTGCCGAGTAACAAAAATCCTGTGGAACAAAAATAACCTCGGTCGAGGAGAAAAAAGAACACAACACACCCTTCACGTTTCGAGACCATACATATAGACATCTCCCCCTGATGTCTGCATATCTCCCCCTGATGACAACGACCATAGGAGTTCGGATATCTTCCTCAAACGACACTACCAACATGTTTCTTGAAAGTGAAATTTAGGCAATAACTTAGCAAGCAAGTCTGCCACACTGTTCTCAAATCGAACCTACTTCACTTAGATCTTGAGGAGAGTCTATTGTTGTTGATTATCCTTGGTGTTGTTGCTTTTGATGTAGCCTTGCTTCACTTATTCAAAACAAGCAGCATTATCCCAAATGCTCGTAGGCTCATCTGTGGTAGACCTCAAACCACAATTGTTCGAACATGCGTAATTATGGATCCAATCCATATGCATTCACGAACCACTTCGTGAAGAGTAATAATCTCTGCATTGTTCTAAGATACAGCGACTAGGGTCTACTCTGTAGACCTCCAACATATCACGGTCTTACCCATGGTGAACACTTAACCAGTTTGGGAATGACCTTGGTATGGGTCAGAGAGATACCCAATATCAGCAAAACCTTCCAAAACATATGTCGTTTTAGGATGGGGATCGGATAGTGGTCGCAAGCCAGTGTTGGCGACGTTCCTGCTGTGTGATGGGTCCTAATCTATCATCTATCTGTAGGGATAGAACAAGACCATATCAATCGTACATCTCAAGTACTGAAAGATATCTTTTACACAAATCTAATGGTGTCATGTTAGCGCAGAGCTATACCTTAGCTAACAAGTTCACTACAAATGAGATGTCTGGTCTTGTGCATTGAGCTAAGTACAATAATGCGCCTATTGTACTTAAGTAAGGCACTTCTGCCTCTAGCACATCTTCATCATCATCCTTTGGACGAAGAAGAACCTTTTCAGGATCAAGACTATGGACGATCATGGGGGTGCTTGAAGGTTTGACATTGTTAAAATGCCTAAGTATCCTTTGAACACTCCCCCTTGTGTCGCCCAAACGTGGTGCTCATCTCGTTGCCTCATTAAAAACCTTGCTGAGTAACAAAAATCCTGTGGAACAAAAATAACCTCGGTCGAGGAGAAAAAAGAGCACAACACACACTTCACGTTTCGAGACCATACATATAGACATCTCCCCCTGATGTCTGCATATCTCCCCCTGATGACAACGACCATAGGAGTTCGGATATCTTCCTCAAACGACACTACCAACGTGTTTCTTGAAAGTGAAATTTAGGCAATAACTTAGCAAGCAAGTCTGCCACACTGTTCTCAAATCGAACCTACTTCACTTAGATTTGAGGAGAGTCTATTGTTGCTGATTATCCTTGGTGTTGTTGCTTTTGATGTAGCCTTGCTTCACTTATTCAAAACAAGCAGCATTATCCCAAATGCTCGTAGGCTCATCTGTGGTAGACCTCAAACCACAATTGTTCGAACATGCGTAATTATGGATCCAATCCATATGCATTCACGAACCACTTCGTGAAGAGTAATAATCTCTGCATTGTTCGAAGATACAGCGACTAGGGTCTACTCTGTAGACCTCCAAGATATCACGGTCTTACCCATGGTGAACACTTAACCAGTTGGGAATGACCTTGGTATGGGTCAGAGAGATACCCAATATCAGCAAAACCTTCCAAAACATATGTCGTTTTAGGATGGGGATCGGATAGTGGTCGCAAGCCAGTGTTGGCGACGTTCCTGCTGTGTGATGGGTCCTAATCTATCATCTGTCTGTAGGGATAGAACAAGACCATATCAATCGTACATCTCAAGTACTGAAAGATATCTTTTACACAAATCTAATGGTGTCATGTTAGCGCAGAGCTATACCTTAGCTAACAAGTTCACTACAAATGAGATGTCTGGTCATGTGCATTGAGCTAAGTACAATAATGCGCCTATTGTACTTAAGTAAGGCACTTCTGCCTCTAGCACATCTTCATCATCATCCTTTGGACGAAGAAGAACCTTTTCAGGATCAAGACTATGGACGATCATGGGGGTGCTTGTAGGTTTGACCTTGTTAAAATGCCTAAGTATCCTTTGAACACTCCCCTTGTGTCGCCCAAACGTGGTGCTCATCTCGTTGCCTCATTAAAAACCTTGCCGAGTAACAAAAATCCTGTGGAACAAAAATAACCTCGGTCGAGAGAAAAAAGAGCACAACACACCCTTCACGTTTCGAGACCATACATATAGACATCTCCCCCTGATGTCTGCATATCTCCCCCTGATGACAACGACCATAGCAGTTCGGATATCTTCCTCAAACGACACTACCAACATTTTCTTGAAAGTGAAATTTAGGCAATAACTTAGCAAGCAAGTCTGCCACACTGTTCTCAAATCGAACCTACTTCACTTAGATCTTGAGGAGAGTTTATTGTTGCTGATTATCCTTGTGTTGTTGCTTTTGATGTAGCCTTGCTTCACTTATTCAAAACAAGCAGCATTATCCCAAATGCTCGTAGGCTCATCTGTGGTAGACCTTAAACCACAATTGTTCGAACATGCGTAATTATGGATCCAATCCATATGCATTCACGAACCACTTCGTGAAGAGTAATAATCTCTGCATTGTTCGAAGATACAGCGACTAGGGTCTACTCTGTAGACCTCCAAGATATCACGGTCTTACCCATGGTGAACACTTAAAAAGTTGGGAATGACCTTGGTATGGGTTAGAGAGATACCCAATATCAGCAAAACCTTCCAAAACACATGTTGTTTTAGGATGGGATAGGATAGTGGTTGCAAGCCAGTGTTGGCGATGTTCCTGCTATGTGATGGGTCCGAATCTATCATCTGTCTGTAGGGATAGAACAAGACCATATCAATCGTGCATCTCAAGTACCGAAAGATATCTTTTACACCAATCTAATGGTGTAATGTTAGCGCAGAGCTATACCTTAGCTAACAAGTTCACTACAAATGAGATGTCTGGTCTTGTGCATTAAGCTAAGTACAATAATGCGCCTATTGTACTTAAGTAAGGCACTTCTGCCTCTAGTACATCTACATCATCATCCTTTGGATGAAGAAGAACCTTTTCAGGATCAAAACTATGGACGATCATGGGGGTGCTTGAAGGTTTGACCTTGTTAGAATGCCTAAGCATCTATCGACACGATGCTCAAGTTCCAAATCGAGACATAATCGTGTTCTCCAAAATCTTTCATCTCAAACTCGGATTTCAAGTGTTCAGCGGTTTCCCTTAATTGTTTAAGAGCTTCCAATGAAGATCATGTCCAACATGAACCACAATAGAATCTGAAACTTGTTATGGAAATACGCGGGCATATCCCTTCCCAATCAAGTAGCCATTTTGGTGAGCGTTTCAACCTTATTGTAAACGCGCTCCGTGGTCTAGAGCCTCTTGACTTGGGTAAATGAAGTTCACCATGAACCTTCATGTACATTCCATATCTAATTCTCCATAGAGATATGTAGTCGCCACATTTGTAAGTTGCATGTTCAGTTATTCGGAAACTACCAAACTGACAGGGTAGTGGGTGCAATGACATCCATTACGAGAGAATATATCTTATCGTAATCGATTCCAAGGTCTTTTCTAAGAAGACTTGCACCATAAGGTGAGATTACCATCTCTTTTTCTCATCACGCTTTCTAACGAAGACCCATTAGTCAACAGGTTTTATGTTAGGCGGTGTTGGCATCACTGGCTCATAAAACTTCCTCTTCGTTAGAGAATTCAACTTAACCTGGATTGCATCTTTCCATTTAGGCCAAATTTCTCTACGTTGGCATTCATACATCAACGGAGCATGGTTCGATATCATCAGACTCAACAAACTCATGTGCAACGAAATGCGCAACTACATCATCAATTATGATGGAGTTTCTATCCACGTCTCCTGTACACTAGTGTAATTTTCATAGAGCTCTATATTCTTAGGAATAGGTTCTGATGTTGAGACATCCCCCAACGTTAACCTTAATCTGGAAGATACTTATGAGACTGATTTGAGTGTCGATGATCAAAGGATTGAAATATGCCAAAGTATCTTTCGAACCCACGGGCCTCCCATGCATCCTAGTTGGGGCCATGGCTTATAACGCCAGAGTGCCACTCTCTATGGCGTTGGTGCCATGCCTACTTCCATGTAGGGTGGCATTACGTCCTTCTTAGGGACGTTCATCCTTACAGGCATACTTGTAGCAGATATGTGTGATCTCGTCACGACAATTCCTGTCGTTTCTGCTAAACATCTGTGTTCTTATCTCCCGCTAACGATGAGAAGACTGTCTCATCAAAGTGACATCCAACAAATCTAGCGGTAAGGAGATTGCCTTGCAAAGGCAATAAGCGGAGGACGATTGTTGGAGTCTCAAATCTAACATAGTTGCCCATTCGTTTGTAAGGACCCATCATAATGCGCTGTGGCGGCGCAATTGGAAAATTGCACACTTAAATATGCGTAAGTACAATACTTGTACCCAATCACTAGCTGTAACGCAGAGGTAGATTGAGTAGTAGTGGGTCGTAGACAAATTAGCATAGCTACATGCAATATTGCATCACCCTAAGCGGATATAAGGAGATTGGTATGCATTACCAATGTCCGGACTTCAATCGTAGTCGTTTACCACAAGACCATTTGGGTGTGTACATGGGAATATGATGTCCAACATCAGTCTCATTGCAATAACCATCGAAAGTCTTCGATGTAAACTCTCAGCATAGTTAAATCGAATTGACTCAATAGGATGATTTGGGGAGTGAACCCGTTGTCATATGATATGTGCTAGGAGTATAGCATAAACAGCATTACAAGTGGATAATGGCACAACACATGACCAGCGTGTTTGCTTGTTAGCCAACGTCCGCAAGTTGGTTGAACTAGTCCACAGAATCCCCATGGATTCTATGTAAGAACAGAATGAGTATTGTCACATCCTTTGCAGAGGACAGTCTCAGTCCTAATTTCCCTAAGGAACTGGCTTTGTAAAACAAGCGAGAGGCTTTGGAAGCAACTAATGAGGATTTTGGTTGGGCTTGAGTGTTTGAAATGCTATTTGAAGCAAGTTGGTGATTGCAGGCAGCACCACTTGGGCGCCATCACTATGATGGACGCCATCCACGGGGTCATGGATAGGACTGTGCTAGCCTAAGGCTGGTGGTGGATGGTGACGATGCCCTAGGCAGCGGCGGCGGTCATACTTAGTCTGGGAATCAACCTTTGATTCGTGATTCATTTTGCTAGAAAAATGGATGTCAGTGTGAAATCTTTAGTAGAGGGATCATCATATCAGGACTAGGATGACCAATCTTGTCATGACAAAGTCAATATGTGTCTAAATCCAAAAGATCTTCTCTCATAACTTTATTGGATTTAATAGCTCGAATAGTGACATAGAGTCCACTAGAGAGACACATAAACTTCTCTAAGATGTGCATTTATTTGCAATCGTTAGAGGTATTACAAAGGAACTCATTTCCGTTCTCTACATACGTTTTCGCATAGAATCCGTTGGCTATTCATAGGTGCGATTTGCCCTTGAAGTGTAGAGAGTTTTTGTGACAGTAATCAAGGTGCCATTTGGCAAGGGAACTTGGGCTATTCCATGTCCTTGAATTAATACTGATGGTCCAACCATCGTATTCACAAAGTAATATGCTTAGAATCAAAATGGAGTCATACGAAAAGAACTCGAAATTTTATTCATAAGCCAACGGAGTACATCATTGTCTCTTAACCGTTAGGAGAATCTAATCCAAATGCTAGCTAATGCACAACAAAGGTAGTCGTTTGACTTCTTTCGGTAACTCCAAAATAAATATGACCAAGTGCGTAGATAGATGTCGGTGGAGTAAAGCTCACTTAAGTACCACATATCTCAAAACATTCCTAGACATCATATTCATTTTGGATGAACCTATGTGAAGAAAAACTAAACCAATGGCATTTACTACAAAGTATATGGAAATTGCCTATTACATCTCTTGGAAAATAAAGACTTAAACAAATTGGCGATCTATTGATCCCAATCAGATTTGTAGTCTTCAACCCTTCACTCTAGATCATCTTCTTGATCTTCTTGTTCCACATAGTGAGTTTCTCTTGCTTCACAATATGCTTTGTAGGCGGTGACAATTTCTTCCCGAGCTCTACAAATGTGAGCCCAATGACAGGATACTCCACATCGAGAACATACATCTCTTTGCTCAGACTCCATTGATTGAGGAGGCGCTTTGAAAGCGTCATTTAGATGGCTCCTAGTGTTGGTGGCTCCACCAACATGGCCAGAGGCGTTGCCTCCCTCTCTCTTTCACGTTGACCTCTTCGATTCCGTGTTCGCCTATTATGGCGGTTACCTTCTGTTGATACCCAAATTTCCACAAGTTCGAATTTAACTAGTGACAGGCAAAGGGAACGAGTCATCAACCTCGTAACCTAATTGGGCCTTCAAGCAAGCCCATTTCGCGGCAAAAGGGAGTTCTCTATTTAACAAGCGATACGAGATGCCTAAATACTCAAACGATTGACAGGCATTTCCAAATGAGCCAACACGCTTATTTACCATGCGATACGCATAGACCCAAGCTACGTTTCGGGCTTATACGGCGGGATGTGGTGTGGAAGGTAACGGATCGTGCGAGGCCCATTGTTATGATAAGGCCCATCGATAATTTTGGACTTGGGAACCAAAATTCATGCTTTGAGGGCCAATATTTTAACATGAGCTAGTAGAGAGATGAAAGTAAACCCAACAAGACTTAGAGCCCACTAGAGTCACTCCCCTACCCGAAGTCCATTACACCAGAAGCTGTAGCCCAAAAACTCGTTGGAGTCGTCTTCCCCAAATCAGGAACGCTGTTCCATCAAGTTGTTGCTGGGATTACTATTCCACCCTTTTCTGGTAAGAACCACAAGTCTATGCAAAAGCTTCCCAACTCTCATCTCCGAAATCCTGCCTCAATTTCCAATAATTCTTAGATTTTTGTGATCACAATTTACAATAGCACAAATCAGGGGATTATGATCTCTCAAAAATCACGGCAGCACAAAACCTGGGATCCCCATCACCGTCCTATACCTGCGCCACTGGTCTTTACCCATATAGCCAAAGCAAGCCTTCACTCTTTTGATTTCATGGGGAAAACAAAAGCTGAAAGTTTTAGAATGATCCCACCAAAACTGAGAATACCCTTTCAAAGCCTCTAGTTCTTGGCACAAATCCTCCCCGTCTATCACCGCTATAAAAAGCGAGTTCATTGCCGTAGGAAACCAAGCCACAACAGCCTAGAAACATCAAGCAAGAGATCAAGCTTTATCTCTAAATCCCTAGCCATCAATTCTTCCCAACCAACCTTAACCCAAAATCCAGAAATCATGTTACTGCTAGAATTATCCCTCTCTGCTAAACTCTCATGCATCTAGCTCCCACACCATGCCCGCCTATAAGTCTTGTTCTTATGAAGTCAAGTCCAAATAGCTGCTGTTATCATCAAGCTAAATAGCTGCTGTTGTCATCAGGACAAATAGCTACTGTTATCTCTAACAGGATACAACGAAGTTGTTCTTGGGTCAACCTTTGAACGATTTTGGGCCTAGTCTCGCACAACTAGAGAGGGTCTTGCTGCAAAGAGTCAAAATCACAAAGTCACCCTCACACCTTCCCAAGTAGAGTGATTATATGGACCAGAACATTTAGAAGTATCCCTAAGATTAGGGTTTTGCTCTTAGCGCCTTCTCCTAGGGGCGTGACTATAATTGGATTCCAGAATATGCTCTGTTTCCACGGATCTCGAATTAAAGTTCTTCGCAAGGATGTTGTCATGCTTTTCAGTTACATTCATAGCTCCAATGAGTTCATGAAATCTTATGATCCGTCCTGCAGTAACATCAATTCGATAGTTCTTAGCAACCATCAATGCAGAGACGGGGAAGGTAGAGAGAGTCTTCTCAATCAACATCGCATCTGTGATTTCTTTACCACAGAATTCCATTAAGGATTTAATGCAAAGTGCTTCTGAGTTGTAGTCAAGAACTGACTTGAAATCACAGAAGTGGAGGCTATGCCATCTCACTTCTAGGTCAGGAAGAAGGGAGTCACGGACGTTGCCATATCTTTCTTCGAGTGAGACCCACAACCTTCTATGGTCTTCTTCATTCATACAGTCGTACTGTAGCTTGAGCTTGAGCTTTATTTGCCTTATTTGCCTCTAAGGCTGCTCTATTTGCTTCCAAAGCTTGAGCTTGCTCAACAGCTAGCACGTCCTGGCTAGGCTCGAGAATCATATCCAGGATTCCATCAGCCTTGAGATGCTGGCGGACGTCACGAATCCACCTGTGATATCCAGAGCCAGTTGTTCCCAATGGAGCAAAGTCCAATTTGTTCAGGTTACTCTTCCTGAAAGAGAACAAAAATAGGGTTAGTTTCAGAGTAGAAAACGCTACCATGAAAACATATAAAATTTTTTAGCATAATCACTTCCAAGAAATTAGGAATTTCTGAGCGTAATCGCTTCCAAGAAATTCAATTCCAAGAGGTATTGGATTAGATCAAAACAATGACGTAAGTGGTCGATCATAAATTCTCTACAAACTCTAAGTTTGGAGATCTCAACAAGCTCCAAGCTTGGAGTGAGCACGAACCCCACGGTTTGGCTTAATTAGGTCTCCCCTATGATGAAGAAAAGGGGTAGAAGAAGGGAGTTTGCAAGTCCCTGAGAAAAAGAAGAGAAATTGAATAAAAACTCAAAAAACAGGAACTTTTAATAAAAAATAACTTGAAATAGGTCGCGGGAAAATTTGGCCGGAAAAGTCGCCGGAAAATGGCCGGAAAGTTGCCGAAAAAGTGGTCGGCGGTGACGTGGCAGTGCCGGAGGTGACGTGGCACTACGTAGCTGACATGGCAGGGGCTCGTGTGCTGACGTGTCCCTTACTGACGAGGCAAAGTTTCAGTGGGCCATGCAGGTCAGTGGGCTGTGACAGCAGTGGGCCTGTTGACGTCAGTGGGCCTCTGTCCTTTATCTTTCTCCTTTTTCTTCTGGGCCGTGAGATTCTTTCTCTCAGCTCTGGGCTGGGCTTCCTTCTCCTTGCTTTCTTTTAGGCTTGTCTGGAAGTCTGGGACAGATAGGGAATTAAAATTGAAAAAGGCAGGCGGCGGTCCAAGGTGCGGTAGCTTCTGGAGGGCGGTTCGGGTGCTTTTCGATCGGTTCTGGAGTAACTTTTCCGGTTCCCAGAATCTGAAATCAAGCCTTGATGGTGACAAAATATGGTGGTCGATGGTGGTCTGGATGGGTTTGAATTGGGCAGGGAATTTTCTGCCTCTTTGGTGGCCGTTCGGTGTCTTGTCAGCCTGTTCTTTGGTGGAGCGGCCAGTTTTTGGACTCTTGAGATTGGTGGCATCAATATATGCAGTGGTGGTCACTAGGGATTGAAGGCTACAAATTAGGGTTTAGGGTTAGGGCTTCGTGCTGATAACGTGTTAAGGAAAACCAAAATTGAGAGAGAATTGAATCGTACTTTCATTGATAATATGGCCTCTTTATATATAGAGGATTACAAGACATAGAATCAAGTTGTACAAGGAAAGATAATCGTACAATTAATCGGATATCTATGATATCTCCGAGAATATCTCTAATTCAAAACCCTATTACAACTAGGTCAAGTAACCTAAGTTTAGGCCCGACACATATTATGGATTTACTTGAACATGTATCAGATTCTGATGCTTTCATCAGAGAGTTTTTAATAGAGAGTTCAATTTCTCTATTATAATTTAGACATTGTCCTCGTTTGGGATCGTTTTAGCTTTTTAAGCAAGCTCTGAACCACTTCAAGCGGATCTAACCGATGCTCAAATAATCAAGAGATTTTTGTTCCTCTTCAAGGGTTTCTTTGATATCTTTAATACCTTTCGAAATTTATAGATTCTCTTTTGGACTATAAAGATAATATCCCAGTAACCTAGAGTTTCTCTTCTGAGTCTAGATCTAAAATCTCTCAATTTTCTCAACTTTTCTCTTTCTTTTGCTAATTTATACTAGTTTCTGTGCAAATAGCTAATAACTCTAGTCTCGAAAGGACTGAAATTATGAATGGTGAAAAATAACTGTTTACCTTTGAATAAAGAGGATGAATTTTAGCTGTAATTGGTATCTAAATAAGTAACTTCAAGATATGAGCCCTCTCACTCCGTCATAAAATTAAAATTAAAATTACTGTTCACAGTAATTGTGAAACGGTAATAGTTAAAAGGAAAAGGAAGGTGAAAGATAAAAATGTTACTAATGGTGTTACGTCCCGGATCTCAAGTTACCATTTTACTAGTCTTTCGGACGGTAAATGATAATTATTTCATTTTCGGCTCTGTTTTTCGACCTAATAAGGGCCCTAAAAGATGACTTTCTATTCAGGTCAAAATTTGAGAAAATATTCTTCACAAAAGTCTTAGATGATGTTAAACCGAACGCGTGTATATGTGGTTGGTAAAAATCGGAGTTTGTATGAGAAAGTTATGACCAAAATACTGATGTTACTGTTTATAGTAACTTTCTATATATATGGAAAGTTACTGTGGTAGGTCAGAACCTACCCAGATAACTCTCTCTCTCCCTAATTCTTTCTCCCTCTCCGACCTCTTCACCTTCTTCCGGCCATAACTCCTTCATCCGGGGATGGACATAAGGTATCGTTGGAAAGCTCTCTTCCTTCTCTTCATTTCTGGGCTGGTTTGGTAGCTTAATTTAAACTGCGGAAGGTGCAGCAAGGAGAAGAAGAGGGCGGTGTTGCTGTTTTCTTGAGTTTGTGGTCGAAACTTGAGTTTCCGGCCACCTCCGACGATGATTCTTATTGTGTCTTGGAGCTCTTAGATCATACAACCATCCCTCAAAGTTTCTTGGTCAAATTCGAAGTGTAGAGCACAAATCGAAGGTTTGAATTTTTGGGTACTATTTGAAAATCGGGTTTTACTTTGAGCTTAGTTTCGGGTATTTTCATGTGTTTTCTAACTTGTGGCAGTTGAGAAAGATGTTTGGATGGTTGCAACGAAGTTGCTACCAAAATATGGTGGCCGGAGGTGGAGGTTGCCGATGTGTGAACAGTGATTGCCGGCGCGTGAACAGCGATTTAATTTCTGTTGTTAGCTAAATTAATTTCTTGTGAGTGGTAGATTTTATAAATGTTGGTGAATATTGGGAGGAGTTTTGAATCGATATGAATTTCTGAAATTTAGAATTTTTTTATCGATTTATGAGAATCCTACCGTTGGATTTCTCTTGAATTTACTTTAGAATTTGTGAATTGACATAGAATTAGTGGAAAAGTTGGGTTGAATCGGAGAAAGAAATGGAGATGTTGACTAGAGGATTGATTTTGGAATCGTATTTAATTTTCGAATTATTGTTCATGGAGTATAATTGTATAGGGCGACGTACCGAGCTACTGCTCGACAAAGAAACCCGTATGCGTAGTCACCTAAATAATACTGTGAGTGGACTTTTGATTTTAAATAATGATGCATGCAATTATTTTTCCAAAATAATGATTATTAATTATTTATCATTTTATTTTATCGAGCATATCAATTGTTTTGGATTGTAATTTTGGCATTGGTTTCTTTTCCATATGAATTTTGAATATTAAATTGTTATGCTCGGATTTGGATTTATGATTTGGTTTCGGGGAAATGATTAAATTTTCAGAGATTGATTATAATTTATTTTAATTATGATTTAGAAATGAATATTGAACTTTTGATGGTTTATCTCCGATATATATATGTATTGTTATTGGGTTTTGTGAATTATGTTCAATGTCGACGAACTATTTCCGAGGTGATTTCCGGAATAATTATTTAATTTTATTCATGTTCGCTCAAAAATCGTCTCGGCCAGTGTCACTGGGCCGAGCTCTTCTTTGGCTTACACATGTCCTTCTGGAGTGGTGACGTGTGCGCAGGCGTGCCAACTCGCGGCCGGTACGTAGGCCAAGCGAGGTTTTGTTCTAGATTGTAGATCGTGCGCTGACTTGACTTCTGATAGTTGATTGTAGGCCGAGGAAGGATCAATCTCGGCCACGGGTTCTCTCTGCTTGAATGCAAGGACTTTAGCACTGATCGGCTTAACTAGCCGCAGTCTTCGTGCTGTGTAACTCGGTGATTGAGGTGAAAGTGATTCTTTTTTGTGATTTTATATAGAGTAAATGACGTAAAGTAATAACAACAAATAAATAGCATAAACGAAAGTGCAGGTAAAGAAAGTACAGGAATGTAAAGGTGCAGCAAATAAAGTGCAGAAGATAAATTGCTTGAATGTAAAGAGCACAAGTAAAGTGCAGGAAAGATAAATACCAGTAAAGAAAGCGATAAGATAAACACGTAAAGATTGATAAGTGATGTTGAAATGTTGAAATGTATTGAGATAAAATTTGTGTAATCGCGTAGAGCGTTTGGTCGAGGACTTCTAACAATGAATCTATGGTCCTTTTATAGTGAAGCTAAACTACTGAATGAAGGAAAAGAAACAATTTCAGCCTTTACAGTTAAGACCGCATTGATTACAAATAGAAACAGTATTCATGTTTGTGATATCGTTGTCAATGATTAATTTATCATGAACAATCAATCAGGTCTTGTAACTGATGATTGGCATAACACCTCCTGATACTCATACAAGTTAATTGCCCCAAACTTCGGTAATGTTTTCTCCTGACAATAACCTCTTTGACGTGCCGCGGCTAATTAGCCCGGTCATTCATTATGACTTGTGGCTGTCATTCGTTAAACTTTGTGATTTACTTGATTCTTCCGATTTAATAATGGTTTCTGCACACGTTATTTTTAGTCATCAATTTGACAATAAACATTTAATGTGCCGCGGCTAATTAGCCGCAGATATTCATTACGCTTTGTGGGCCGGGCCCACCTATCTGCCACGTGACAATAAACATTTAATGAATTAGCCGCGGATATTCATTACGCTTTGTGGGTCGGGCCCACTTATCTGCCACGTGAGCCTTGCCAAATATAGGTTCAAACAGAGCCCCCCAGTCCCTTGAGCTTCAGCCTAGATGCCGAGTGGTTGAGGGACTAAAAGATTATTTTCTAGAAAAATCTCTTGGCAGGTTCATGCATTATAGTGTTGGTGACATTCGTCACGCAGTAGCCACTCACCGCGGCTCCTTGTTATGCCACGGCTATTCAACCATTGGTTGACAATCTATTAATTATGGACATTAGATATGATCAATTGCTAGCGCGATCATTTGATAGCCGCGGCTCTTCAACCGTTAATTTGCAAGCTTACTCCTCATGGCGATTTAACCACGATTCATTAAATTATGGACATTTAGCAGCGGTCCTTTGCTAGCCGCGGCTATTCAATAGTGATTTCAAGCTTACTCTTTCACGGCCATTTAACACGATCCATCAAATTATGGACATTAGCCGCAGTCCTTTGCTAGCCGGAATCATTTGATAGCCATGGCTATTCAATCGTTAGTTACTACCAAAAGCTAGAAAAACTCGCCGGTACCATCCAAAGAGTTGAGGATTATAAATTATACGTTCTATATGCCCAGTATACAATTAGTTAACCATAGACCTTTATTAACCGCGTCCGTTCAAGTGCAGCTCTTCAACAACCGTGCTACTCGTGATACCAGCTAGCCGTTCATGTACCCACCAAATATGGTCCTTGCCGGCTACGGTTATCATTGAATTCATGAGATGTAGCCCCCCAAGTGAGTCGACTATTGATTGTCTAAGCATCAAGTCGAATCACTTAACTTGTTACTAAGGTTCTGACATCTCCTATGCAATAGGATAATACTTCTTCAAGTGCTGGCCATTGATAGGCATGTAATGGAGCTCGCCATCAAGGTCCCGAAGATGATACGCTCCATGCCAAGGATTTGATCCACTGCGAAAGGTCCTTCCCTTGGGTGACCATTTTCCGTATTTTGGATCTTTCGCGGTCGCAGGGAGGACCGCCTTCCAACCAAGTCATCCTGAGCGAAGGTCTTGCCTCAAACCCGTTTATCATAAGCCCTTGCCATTGCACGTTTTTTAGCTTCAATCTTGTTGTAGGCATCCAATCTAGCTTGGTCTAGTTCTTCCAATTCTTGTAGCATTGCTTGAGTATAGTCACCGGTAGTTAGACTATTTTGTTCTGCTACTTGTAGGGCTTTGATTTTGTTTCAACTGGAAGCATGGCATCGTGGCCATATGTCAAAGAAAATGGTGTTGTACCAGTTGCTGATCGCTTGGAGGTTCGAAGGGCCCATAATGTCTCAGACAAAACATTATGCCAATTGGCGCGGCTTATCTGTTATCATTCGCTTTAATACGTTAATCACCACCTATTAAAAGCTTCTGCCTGGCCATTTGCTTTGGGGTAGTAGGGGGTAGAATGAATCATTTGTATTCCCAAATCCTTAGCAGCACTATGCCACAGCATCAGAGATAAAGACGGATCCACGTCCGCAATAATTGTTTCTGGGACGCTAAACTGATGTACAACTCTTGTTTAATGAAGGTAATCACTGTTTCACTTGAGATAGAAGTACGGCTTGGCCTCAACCCATTTTGTGAAGAAATCTGTCGCGACAAGGATCCACACATGTGCTTAGATGATGGGGGATGAATTTTTCCAATTATATCCATGGCCTAACTACGGAACGGCCACGGTTTAACATAGGGTGCAATAAATCAGCCGGTACTCATTGACGTGAACCATGGATTGACATTGTTTGCAGCCACGAGAAAATTCAATGCAATCCTTCATTATAGTAAGGCCAATAGTAACCATGTCTACGAATTAACCAACTCATTTTATCCCTGCTTGATGAGCTCCACAAATACCCTGATGAACTTCACGCATAACTTTAAGAGCATCTTGTCCCCCGACGCACAATAGAAGCAAGTCATCACCACTTTGCGATACAGCTGATCCTTGTAGAGTATGAAGTTCGCGGCTAAATATTTGATCTTACGATCATGTGTACCTTCAGGATTGTCATGAAACCGAATATGGGATATCTCCAATAGGATTGATCCACAGTAATTACAAAAATTTCCACGGTACGCCACGATCTTGCAAGGCAGGCATCGTTCTCCTCATAACCTTTACAATTAGACTTGTCTCAGTTTTTTCCAAACTTCATACCAGAAGCGAGTTGTGCCATTCGTTGGCACCAGAGTTTTCCTTTTGCGGTATATGGACGAAAGAAATCCTATCAAAAGCCTCGGCTAGTTGGTCTGCGAATGCATAATACGGTAACAAGGACCAACTTGTACATTTGAATTCCTTAACTATCTGATTAATAACCAACTGTGAGTCCCCAAGTATGAGAACACGACGAGCTCCCATCTCTTGTAGCATCTCCATTCCAATGATCAAGGCCTCATATTCAGCTTGATTATTAGTAAAGAAAAAATCCAGTTGAAAGGCAAATTGGAACACTTCTCCTTCAGGAGATTCAATCATAACTCCAGCTCCGGCTGAAGTCTCTGTACTGGAACCATCAAAATGCATTTTCCAAAAGTTGTTTTGCATAGGCTTTATGTCAATGGTTCCAATTTCAACGTCTTCCGTTAGTTCATTTCTGTGGAGGGATGGTGAGCTAAAAGTCGGCCAATGCTTGCCACGTATTTAAAGTAAACTCTGAAAGAGCCATAGTCCATTTGCCAATACGGCCACGGATGATTGGCTGAGTAAGCATATATTTAATCAAATCTGTCTTTGATATAATGTGGACTACTAATGGCAACATGTAATGTCGTAGCTTTATGGCTGAAAAGTACAATGCTAAACACAACTTTTCACAGGGGTGTACCTTTCCCTACAGGCGTCAGAATTAGACTCAAGTAGTATACAGCTCGTTCCTTCCCTTGATCGTTATCTTGGGCTAAGAAGCCACCAATTGAATTCTCAGCCGCGACTAAGTATAACTTGAGCGGCCGGCCTCTAACTGGAGGTACCAATGGGTTTGCAAGGTAGTGTTTAATGACGTCCAATGCGCGCTGGTGCTCCTCCTTCCAAACAAATTGTTCCTCATTCCTTAACCGTAACAGAGGTGAAAATGGTTAGATCTTTCCTGCTGAATTTGCTATAAATCGTCTCAAAAAGTTACTTTGCCTAAAAGATTGTAACTCCTTCTTATTTGTCGGAGGTGGTGCACTGATGATAGATTTGCTTTATTCTTGTCCACCTCAATCCCCAATTTATGCACAAGAAAACCCAAGAAATTTCCAGCTAAACCCCGAAAATACATTTTTGTGGGTTCATTTTGAGTTTATGAGCTCGCATCCTCTCGAATGCTTGTCTTAAATCAGCAATGTGGTTCACTTTCTTGCCAGACTTGACGACGACATCACCTATGTATACTTCTACTGTCTGGCCAATAAGATCATGGAAGATCATGTTCATGGCCCGTTGGTATGTAGCCCCAGCATTTTTAAGGCCGAATGGCATAACAACCCATTCATATGTTCCAAGTGCACCAGGGCATCTGAAAGCTATCTTGTGCACATCTTCTTCAGCTATAAATATTTGATTGTACCCAGCATGGCTGTCCATGAAAGATAAATTTCATGGCGTGATGCTCTATCTACAAGAAGATCGGCCATGGGCATGGGATATTCATCCTTAGGAGTAGCCACATTCAGATTTCGAAAGTCAATGCACACTCTAATTTTGCCATTCTTCTTTTTAACTGGCACAACATTAGATATCCATTCCACATACCTAGCAGTATGAATAAAGCCAGCATAAAGCAATCGTTCTATCTCATTTTTTATTTCTAGCTGCACCTCGGCAGAAAATCACCGCGGTGGCTGTTTATGTGGTTTACAATCATTATACAAAGGTAGTTGATGTTCTATAACACTCCGGTCTAAACCAGGCATTTCATGATAATCCCAAGCAAAACAATCTTTATATTCGCTAAGTAAAGCTACTAGCTCTTCCTTAAACTCACTGGAAAGTAGCTTGCTTATGAAGAGTGGCTTCGGATTTTCAAGAGTACCAAGATTGATTTCTTCCCTAGGATCTTCTACCTCTATTAGAGTATCTTCCAACTCGGCTGGAGCAGGGCCGAGCTGTTCCTTTGGATCTCATCTTCATGTCTACCATCAGACAAAAACTCTACTAAGTTAATGGCCGCACCTAAGTGGGTGGCCCTCTCGTGCCAATAGGCCAGCAGATTGCTCATGGAATTCTCAACTGCGGCCATCTTCTCATCTTCTTTTCTCATGTCACTCATTAAGGACTGAATCAAAAAGCTTAGCCAAGGCAGGACGCTCCGAGTCTTCCAAAACGGTCTCGGCGCCAAGTGAAATCATCCTGCGCATGGTAACACCAGTAATTTTTCCCGTGTGGTCTTCCCTTCAGATCTCAGATGGGCCAACCTGTTCATCATAGTATGCAGCCTCTACGACATTAGCCGTGGCCTTGAATGGCTTATCATCAGCCTTCACGATCTCAATCTCATCTTCATTCTAGAATATAAGCATTTGATGAAGAGTGGATGGAATGCACATGTGTTTGTGGATCCAATCGCGGCCCAATATAGCATTGTAGGTGGTATCAGCATTAATCACATAGAAGCCAGTAACGATGCTTTTGCTCCCAACCTTAATCTCCACGGAATCATTCCCATAGTCTTCTTTTTGCTACCAGAAAAATCATACACCGCCAGATCAGCAGGTAGAATATCTTCCTCTCCTTTCTTCAACTTTGAAACTACGGTCACCGGATAACATTAACCGCAGCACCACCATCAACTAGGACTTTAGACACTGGATATCCTTCAAAATATGCAGTGATATACAATGTTTGATGTGCTTGACCATGTCTTGAGTTGGTTTGGAAAACTGAGCATGAGATTGCTCTTCAATAAGAACTTTTGGTACAACTGTATCCTCAACATCCCCTTCCATTGACTGTGGCTGGTCAGGCTGCGCTAAAAAATCTATGGGAAGAACATAAACCATGCTCACTACGGCCTCTCCTCCGTTAGCTGGAAATGTCATTTCCTGATTCAGCGATGATGACGCTACAACTCTTTCATCCACCTCACCTCCTTCACAGTGGCCGGTGAGGTCTTCACCATTGTCGTGGCTATTGAAACTTCCGCCGCGGCCAATGAGGTCTTTATCATGGTCGCGGCTATTGAAGCTTCCCCCGCGGCCAGTGAGATCTTCATCACAGATAATGAAGTCTTCTTTAAAGCTAACATCAGTTGGCTTCTCAAACTCGGCTCTTCTTCTATCTCAATCATTGGCTGCTCATCTTCAATATGGAATTTTCCATCAGTCGGTATTTGGTTGGCTTTTCCATCGCACACAAGAGAACTGGTTTGTTGATGAGTGTTATTGTAGTCTATGTCTATGTTTACTAGTTCCTCTTCCAACTCAAAATCAGAATCTCCCTTGCCGAGCTCTGCAGCATATTCAAGTTCTCGTTGGCGAATGCGTTCTTCCATCTTCACCAACAACCTCCTCTCTTGTGGAGTTACTCCATTGTACTAATAACCGAATACATTTGTGGTACTCCTTGAGATACTTGAGATCTCGCTGGGATACTGGTAAATCTACAGTGTCCGCCACTAACTCCACACCATCTAATTGTGCCTGATACAAAATCTTCAATCCTGCACTTGATGTACTTTGCACCATCAAAGGCTCAAGCCCTGGGTTTTCTGTTAAAGCCTTCATAGTATCAAGTTCTTCCCACGTCGGGCCATATAAAGCTAAAGCTGAATGAGTCATGTGGTACTCCTTCATGGTAGTCCAACTCTTCGAGGAAAATGAGGTAGCTTGTTTCTCAGGACTTCAACTTTCAACTTCTCAACTTGAAAGTTCCCCTTGACTCCTAGGGGTAGCTTGTTAGATGTAGTTGCTGGAGCTTTCTCTGTAGTAGGAACATAACTGGTTACTTTCTTCTCACCCTCTGCAAACAGCTCTGAGGGTGTTGTCGACATAGAAGTGGATCCTGAATCAAATTTCCTTGTTTGAGGATGACTACCATGCTGCTTTTGTCGATTCTCTCTCTCTTGCCATCCATGGAACCTTTGCGTGTTGCTTCTATCCTCAAGTTGTTTTTGTGCCTCTTCATCTTTTCTCACCAACGCCAACCTTCTAGCCAAGGCAAGCTCTCGTTGCTGCCGGCGTTTCTGGGTTTTGGATAAGGCTCAATGCGGTGATCTCTAGACACTCTACCATACCACCTATTGTCATGGGTGACTGGAGGCTTGTATGTCCGTGGCCTCCTTTCATCATATCTCCCGGAAGCCTCTCTTGCTAGCCCAACTAGTGCGGCTAGTACGGTCATACACCACAGGAGATTTTCCTTTTTCTCGATCAGTCTGACCATGTTTATTGGAGAACTTTCCTTCTTGCTGCTGTCATAAGGAAGGTTATCACAATAAAGCCTTCTACGGACAGGCTTTGGCTCAATCTTTGTGGCTATCGGTCTGTCTCTCTTAGTGTACTCTTGTCCATGCCTTCTATAATAACTTGGTTCTGCGGCCGAAGAGATTCTCTGACTGCCTTGCACTTGGGATTGAGACTTTTGAGAAACCCCTTGATCAAGTAGCTTAACCTTCTCCCTGACTTTGTGGTTGTCATGAGTCTTTGGTTGCAGAACTTTATCAAGACCAACCTCCTTCTGGCACCTTCCGTATAGCACTGCGGCCATTGGGACTTGAACAGTTGTTAACTTAGAAGGAGAAAGCTTGATTGAACCTACCATCACTCCTTCAGCCATAGAGAGGTCCTTCTGCTTGCACTCATGTTGGCTGCCATGGGAATCCCAGCACTAACCATATTCACTTTGGCAGCCGGGAAAGGGTCACTATCCACCTTCTTTGTAGAGCTTGACGTGCCAGAGAACTTGAGCTTTCCCTGATCGATTAAATCCTGCACAACATCACGAAAGATAACATAGTTATTAGTCTAATGTTTCCAGGAATTATGAAACTTACAAAACATTCTTCCTTACATTTGTTCAACAATGGTAAAACATGTCCAGCAGATAATTTAATTAACTTCGCGGCTAAAAGTTGATCAAAGATCAAATCAGCCTTGCGCATGTCAAACGAATACTTGCATGGTGGAGACTTATAAGTGTCGTGTAGAGAACGTGCAACTGACTCCATTTTCTCTAAAGCCTTGCATACAAAAGGTCGTTTCACAGTAAGCTCGGCCGAATTAATTTCGGCCATATCTTCGTTGCTACTCCACTCTTCAATATGGGCCGTGCCAACGGCCTGACTATTGTAGTATGTGCCTTTTGAAGCAAGCCTTTTCTGCACCTCCTCTCTCAAAATTGCATCGTATCTTATGACTCTGGATTCAAGTTCATAAAGATCTCTGAATGTCAAACCTTCAAACTTTTTCCTAAACTCGAATCCAAGTCCTGCCAATGCC
Organism: Rosa chinensis; assembly: GCF_002994745.2. NCBI lineage: Eukaryota > Viridiplantae > Streptophyta > Magnoliopsida > Rosales > Rosaceae > Rosa > Rosa chinensis. The sequence continues at coordinate 120,951 of NW_020126845.1, read as the reverse complement.
ATCTCTACAAACTCAGATTCTGGTAACTGCGCTTTGCATCTGGCTCTTAGGAATTTAAATCTCCCTATATACTCTTGAGCAGTCTCATTGGCCCTCTGAAATGATTTAGCCAACTCAGCTACCGGTATGTTCTGCTCTGCCTTGTGGAATCGGTCATGGAATGCTCGCTCAAGATCCCTCCAATTTTGGATAGAATTGGGTGGTAGGTTCACGAACCATGAAAAGGCTGGACCGGTAAGAGAATTGACGAACAATTGCATGCGGTTCTCTTCACTATTTGCCTCACCACACTGTGAATAAACCGTCCGATGTGTTCAACTGTAGACTGATAAGCATCCCCAGAAAACAAATGGAAAGTGGGAACACGGTATCGATGCGGTAAGGGAACTTGGTCGATATGAGGTGGATACGGCTTCGTATAAGTAGGTCTATCCATCCGCTGGCGCAAATCACCCACCATGCCCTCCACCAGATTCTGAACTTCATTAAAGAGAACAGGTCTATTATGATCACCATGCCATGGCTGCATTGGTTGTTGCTGGTTTTGGATTGGCTGCCATTGTATTCCATGCTTCGCGTGATCTGGTGGATTAGATGCAGAGGAACTTGTTGGCCACATGCTTGATTTGTCGCTTGGTTCAGCCAAGGTTGTAGACCAGTAGTTTGTTGTTGTGCATATACATGTTGATTGAGGGGTTGAACATGTCTCGCAACATTATTTAGTTGAGGGTTTGATGAGCCAGGTAGTTCTGAGGCCGTGGAATCTGGTGTACATGATTCTGGTTGCTTATATTTTGCCTTAAGTGTCCATTAGGAAAAACTTGTTGAGTTGACACTTGATGAACTGACTGCTGCCGCGGCTCTAAGAAGAATGTTGTTGACCTAGAGAATGAACAGTCGCAGTTGGTCTCATCGACAATGGTGCAGCCTGTCCAGTTGGATGTAGTATTTGTTGTGTTTGACTGCTTTGACCTTGCTCAAAAGACCAATTTCTATTGCCTTCATTCTGATTGCTATGCGGCACTTGTGTTCCTGTTCCAGTCTGAAACCAACGTAGCCACGCATTCATCATATCAGACTGGACTCCCATGCTGCGGTTGAGTTGCCCAAAACCATTTTCAAGATTGCGGTCAAGCCGAGTGAAACAATTTTCAAAACTTCGATCCAGCCGACCGATGCCATCTTCAACGTTGTCAAGATCATTGTTAAGACTCTTCCAAGATACATCTGCCGCAGTGGCTGCTGGTGCGCTCGTAGGTACTAATTCATACAATGGATTAATCCTGATGGCCATGGAGTCTTTCCTGTACCAACTGTTGCAGACATGTTAAGTGGCTTATACAACGGATTATAGCCTGCAGAGGATGATAGGCGCATTTAATGTGATATTTTAAATGTTAATTCCTCACATTTTGCTTAGTTATTCCTTAACGAATCGATTTTTAACTTAATTTCTAATTTTAGGTACATTGGAGTAGATGAAGAAGAAATGAGTGTTACGTCCATAATTACCTAGAAATGATGGAGAAGAATGAAAATGCACTAAAAAGTCAACCTTGAATATTTCTTACTCCGGCTAGGAGAATCAGAGCCAAGCAAGGAAGAAGGAGCGGCCACCTGACCAACTGAACTCGAAATGAGCTGAAACTCTCCAGATCCATTCTAGACACCCAAATGATCATTTCTTATGAAGAGTGCCAGAGAAAAATATGAGTGGAAGGCCTTCAAACAATCCGCCCAATTTTCTACAGAAGTAAAACCGGAAAACTGGACCTGTAAGAGGTCCAGCAGCATTTCCGGCCCAACCACATGGAATAAAGCTCTGAAAATTTGTCAGGATGATCTACACTCATAGTGGAACATTTTTTATGAAGAAGTCGAAGGCTCATTCTGAAGTTTTGATGGAGAAATAATTGAAGGAATAAAGGGGAAGAAACTGACCTGAAAACAGCTCAACACCACATATTCATGTTTCCCACCCATATGAAGAAAGCATTTCTTTTTCCTTGGATACATTTTTTCTACCCTAAAAGATCATCATCACTTCCACATTTCTTCACCTTCATGTTTTGCTTTCATCATTACCTCATCTTTTACATATTTTACAAACCACTCTCATACTCCACTTTCATTATTTTTCTTCATCTCATCATTTCACTCTTCTTTTTCTTCCCTATTTAAACACCTTCTCCTCTCACTCTCAATCACCAATTTCTGAATCCATAACACAAATTCCTTCATCTATTCCATCTTCTTTGTCTCTCTATTTCCTTTCCATTAATTTCCCATCCATCCTCTAGTCATCTCCACGAGTTCAAGCAAGGCCAAAGGAAGAAGAAGAGAAGCCGTGAGCATCACCATCCATATCCATCCTTGAAGCTTGCTTTCGAGATTCAAGAGCCCACAACGTTTATCATCCATCTCATCTTCATCCACGGTGTAATCCGATTCTCCTTTGTAACCTTTGCTTTGAATTTCGTTGGTTATGAACTAGTTGACACATGTGTTTGAACAAATATTAATTTCTGGAATTTTTATGATTAATTGAGAATTTTCAGATTCATATTATTGTTCTTCGAGAGTTGCTTATGTGGGTTTGTTTAATTAAATTTGCATTATAGATATCCTTTGTGTATTAATCTTATTTGGGTCGACACTTATAGGGTTTATGCATAATTGTTGCTAGGTTTAAGAACATGAAATCGACTTTTCGTTTTGTGTAAACTTGAACCAAAGTAGTAAAGGTTTTGGACAAAGATCGAATTTAATTAACGAGGATTGCAATTAGGTGGACTTTTCCATACTAAGTTGTACACTTGAGTTGATAGCCTTTCTCTATGTGTAATGCGTTAAACATGACATGATTGACTAGCTTTCTAGGGTTTGATTGCATGTTTAATAGGATTAATCTAGGTGCTTTCATTTAGATTAATTAGCATTGAAAAGTAAAATATGGGAAATTGTTTGCTTTTAACGTTTCACATGATCAACTCCTCTCTCATGACTTAGATGAACAATATTAGGGTTTGAATCATTTTAATCATATGTTTCGATTTGATCTTTGTTCTCTCATTCCATTCGTATTTTGATGTTTTTGCATTTTAATTATTTGTTAACTTAGTTTTATTTTCGAAAATCCAAAAACCAAAAATCCCCCCTTTTTCGTAAATATGTATATATTTTGTAATATCTTTGTGAATATTATACTTTGTTTTAATTTTAATTGTTTGTTTGTCCTACATTGACAGGTGTACCCTCAATCCCCGGAATAGAACGATCCCTACTTACTTATATTACTAACGACATTTCAGGGTTAAATTATGCGCTTGCTTTGAGCGCATCAATTTTTGGCGCCGTTGCCGGGGATTGAAAAATCACTTGTTGAATATGTGAATATTTGTTTTGTTTATATGTTGTGTTCGAAAAAAAAGAAAACAAAAAAATGGTTAAGTTGTGACGTTTTGTTAATAGTATTGTTTGAAAGTTTTTGTTTATAATGTGTCTAACCTTACTAAACAAAAGAAATGTAAAGCAATTAATTATAATATCGTTAAATTCTTGATTATTATAAGTGTGTAAAATCGTATGAGTAGATAAGGGCCCTTTGTTAATATTGGCCTTAACCTTCATTAGTGCCTTTCTGAGGTCTTATGAGGTTGAGGGCGGCTTTTATTAACATTTGGAGAACTGTCTAACACATGAGTTATTTCCAAGCTGAGTAAGGGGCATATAGATGGTGTCTTAGGTTGAGACCCTGGGTGATGGGTTCAAATTGGATCTCAGAGATACTATAGACCGTGCGTAAACCACAATGTGGGAGTAGCCAATAGGGGCCTAACCTCAATGAGGGAGTAGCCTCCGTAGTGTCACCAAAATGAGTCCTCCCTCTCACTTACCTCTTAATCTGGCCATCTAGCCTTCTGAAACAAAGGAAAACGACTTATGTCTAGGCGACTATCCCTAGATCGTATCTCACCAATAGTAGTGGTTTCTATTGGGCTCGATTTACAACTTGCAATCAATTGAGATATTAACTTTATTTGTAAAGATAATAATACACTTGAACATAACCTCCACATGTAAATTGTGTTGTTTTGTACATTTTTTTTTTTTACTTGTATAAACTCTTACGTAATTTATTTGTGAAGTTTGTGGAGAGTTTGTAATTTATACTTCTCTTTATACTTGTAAATTTGTGAATAGTGACATTTATGTATAAATCACTGACTTGTAATTACCTCACTATACACTTTACTAACTTCTCTAATTCTTATTGATGTTCAGGATTTCTATGAATGACCAAGCCTTCTAGACCCTCTACAATAAAAGAAATTGAAGCAAGGCTCGCTCGTTTGAAGAATCCTTCACTTCTTGAGTTAAAGAAGAGGAATCCACATCACCCACATCAACTTCGTCTCCACCATTACTTGCACCACCGCTTCCACCACCACCTGAAGAAGTCCAAGAAGAGAGAATGGCATCTATTAGGGAACTCTCTACAGCAGCTGTCCAAGGAGGACCCCCTACAGGCATAGTATACCCTGCCCTGCAGCAGGAAGACAGGCAGAGTTTGAGCTTAAGAGTGGATTGTTGCACAAGCTCCCTATTTTCCATGGACTTAATATGGAGGATGCTAACAAGCATATCCGCGAATTTCAGTCTGTGTGTGCAAACATGCAACCACAAGGAGCTGATGAAAACATTCTGAAGATGAAGGCATTTCCATTCTCCTTAGCTGACAGAGCCAAAGATTGGCTATATGAGATTCCTGCTGGACGTATTACTTCATGGGAAACAATGAGGAAGGCCTTCTTGGAAAATACTTCCCAGCTTCAAAGGTCATCACACTCAGGAAGAAGATCAGTGGAATTGAGCAAGCCCATGATGAGTCCTATGGTGCCTACTATGAGAGGTTCAATTCCTTACTTGCACAATGCCCTCAACATCAGATGAAGGATGAGACCCTACTGACATGTTTTTACGAAGGACTCTTACCCTTAGAGAGGCAAATGCTTGATGCTGCAGCTGGAGGAGCTTTTGTGGACAAGTCACCTGCAGCTGGGAGGGAACTTATTGAAAATCGTGCCCTAAATACTCAACAGTATGAGGGTGTGAGACAAACCACTCGTAGGGTAAATGAGGTGAGCACTAGTCCTGCCATTGAAGATCAATTGAGCAAACTCACCCTTCTTGTGAACAAGGTGGCGACTACTCAAGGACAAGGAGGACCCTCTGCTTGTGGGGTATGCTCTACCCAAGGACATCCTACGGATCAATGTCCTCAACTAAGTGAGAATGGTGGTTGGGAGTATGTGAATTCCATAGGAGGCTATCAAGGGAACCAAGGGGGTCCCCAACGTCCAAGGTATGATCCATATTCGAATACCTATAACCCTGGATGGAGGGACCACCCCAACTTCAAGTGGACGAACAATGAAAATGTTCAGAACCCTCTTGGTGGCAGTTTCCAACGTCCTCAAGGACCTCCCTATCAAAGACCTTACATGCCTCCTCAACACAACGTAGGGAATTCCAATTCTCACTATGATAAGACGATAGAGGCATTGACTAATTCCACTCAGGCATTGACTAGTGCCACACAGACTTTGCTACAAGGACAACAAGCCCATACCAAGGACATTGCTGAGCTTAAGAAGCAGATGGGACAAGTGGTGGACTTCATGACCAAGTTTCATGAAACTGGTAGGCTTCCGAGCAACACAATTCCAAACCCAAAGGGAGGCTTTGAAGGCTCCACCAACTAAGGACAAGAGGAAACCACGTCTAGGCTGAGAAGACGTTAAAACCAAGCGCTACTTGGGAGGCAACCCATGCAAATCAGATTTGCTTTCTTTATCCTTATCTTTTATTTTATTTTTATTTTTGGTTATTTGTTTTAGTAGTTATTTCATCCTATATGCTTAAGTGTTTCATTGCATGCTTATTCTTGATTACATTGAGGACAATGCAATATTTAAGTGTGGGGGAAGGGATTTACACTTTTATCTTGAGTCATATATATTGAAAAATACAAAAAAATCGAAAAATGTCAAAAATTTAAAAAAAATTTGGTTACTTTTGTTTTTGTTTTTGAGTCTTAGGATGCTCCTAACGTCTAGGATGAACATGTCTTCGAATTCATGGCTGAAGGTTTTCATAATCAAAATAGGACTTAATTGAATTCTGTGGTTAATCGACATTGTGATGCTTGTATGAAGATTTGAGATAGGATTGTAACTTGGTTCATTAAGCATGCTAGGATTAAGTCTGATTCATTTGACCCAAGTGAGCTGTTGAGCTAAAATACTTTCTTTTTGAGTGCTTACTGATAATTTCAAGAATTTCATGGCTGTATTTGCAAAACCTCATCTTTCTTTGAAAATCCAATGATCATGTGCCATAGATTTTAATGGACTAGAGAGTACTAGAACTCGGCTGTTGTGACTGTCAAAACTTGTATGCCATAATATGCACTGATCCTGGATAGGATAGAAGGCATTAGAGTAACCACCATAGCCAAACAAGCATGTGTCCCCAATTGTGCCCGTCGTGGGACTCCTTAGAATGAACCCCTTTGAGCCTACGTTGAAAACCTTTGTTTCATCACCCTCACTACCCTACCATGAGCTTAGTACATGATATCTCTACCCTTGTCTTAAGGACTTAGTAGAGCATGACATAGTATGTAGGGGTGACGATGAAAGACAAGTGTGGGGTGGGGAAAATCCAAGAAAAAAAGAAGAAAAGAAGAAAAAATTTTGCCTTGAAAAAAAAAAAAAAAAAAGAAAGAAAGAAAGAAAGAAAAGCGGCAAAAGAGAAGAAAAATTGAAAAGAAAACTCTTGGGAAAATGTTGAAGTGTGGTTTTGGACTTGCAAATTTGTATAAGGCTCAAAGTTGAAAATTATGCCTTTGTCCATTCCCATGTTGGTTAGAGTGAAGGTTTGGCCCAAAACAATGATATTTGGTCTACAAAAATGATGACATAAGGTGGTCCTTATATGCTCTGCTAGGTCCTTAGGATTTTTTTGTATCCTTAATCTTCATTTCGAAAACCCTAGCTTAGCCCCATTACAACCTGTTTTAAGTGCTAACTTGATCCTTGAGATGGGCAATCTTTGGTTAGTGGAGTCAGTTACGCAGTCGAGCTTATGGTTTAGGTCCATTTGTGCACTTAGTCATTTCATGAGGTCTTTAAAAATTCTTCACAAAATGTGTTTATTGATGAAATATGCAAGCTGTTTGTTGCCTTACAATTTGTTCTCTTGCATATACTTGAGTGTGAAGCTTTTAAGCATAGCCATTTCTGAGAGAAAATCGAGAGTATGCCCTGTGAGTTTGGATTGGACTTGTTCGAAACATGCTATCATTCACTGTATAACTTAAGTTCTCCATATCTTGCTTAGTCATATGAATGTCACATAACTGAAAACCAATTTGTATAGTAGTAGCAGCTTGCTTTTATCAATTTATGTTCTACAGGCCTCAAGTTCAAAACATGTTGTAGTATTAGACTTGTATTTTTTTTATTTCTTTCTTTTTTTAACATTAACACTATTCTTTCTTATAGTTTTAAAATAGAAAGATAAATTCTATTGCCATCAATAAAAAATTGTCTAAAAAACTACAAATTTAATTAATAAAATATGTGTTTAAGAAAAACTGAAATTGGGAGAGAATTGCTGTGTACTTTCATTGATAATAGGGGCCTCTTTATATAGAGGATTACAATGCATAAAATCTGAATTTTACAAGGAAAGATAATGATGCATTGAATGGATATCTCTAAGATTCTCCGAGATTATCTCTAATTAAACTTTATTACCACTAGGTCAAGTACCTAGAGTTTGGGCCAAACACATATTATAGATTTACTTAAACAATATGTAGTTTTTTTTTTTTTAAATAATTGATCTTTCCATTGTCTTATTCTATATTATTTTTTTTAATTTGATATATTTTAAGTTTTGATTTTTTTTTTTTAACTTTCAAGTGTCCTAACTGAGATTTTTTAAAAAAAATTTGATATACTTTTTTCGAATTTGATAGATTAATTTATAGGATTTTTGTCCATTTACCCCATTTCTAGAGATTTTTTTCCCACTTACCCTATTAAGTTTTTTTAATTCCTTCTTACCCAATACACTCTAAGGGAGTCTTCCCTAATACCCCATTAAGATTTTTTTTTTGTTTTTAATTTTTTTAATACCATTTTATGCCTCATCCCTTTGTTACTAAGAGAGAGAGAGAGAGAGAGAGAGAGAATGGAAGAGAGAGAAACCATAGGAGACTTCGCCAGAGCCTGTCACCGGCCTCCTGGTATGCTAAAAAGGAAGCGCGCAATTTAACTCTGAAAATGTCATCGTTAGTATATGGTAAATAGGGATCGCTCTAACCGGGGATTGATGTACACCTGTCATTGTAAAATAAATAAAGAATTAATAAAAGTATAAATTATAATATTTACAAAAATAAAATAAAGGATATATACAAAATAACACAATAAGGTGGGGTTTTAACATTAGGGTTTTGAAAATTAAAATAATAAAATAAAGAAAATATAAAAACACATGTACAAGAATGGAACGTAAGAAACAAAGATCAAAGTCAAATCCATGTAATCAAATTCGATTCAAACCTATAATTGATCATCTAAGTAATGAGAAAGAAGTTGATCATGTGAAACATTTGACGCAAATGATTTCCCATATTTTACTTTCCTTTACTAATTAACCTAAGTGAAAACACCTAGATCAATCTTATTAAACATGCAATCATAGTCTAGAAAGCTAGCTAATCAAAAAATGTTCAACGCATGATGAAGCATAGAGAAATGTTATCAACTTAAGTGCACAACCTAGTTATGAATAAGTTCACCTATTTGCAATCCTCTTCAATTGAATTCGACGTTTGTCCAAAGCCTTGACTACTTGTGATTTAGATTCACAAAACTATTAGGTGAATCGTTTACCTAAATCTAACACCAATTACATGCAAATCCTATAAGTGTTGACCCAAATAAGATAAACATATAAAAGTTTTCTGTAAGGCAAATTCAATCGAAAAAACTCAGATAAGCAACTTAGAATCATAATCATAGAATTCGAAAAGTTTATTTAAACATAGAATTTGGCTTAAACTTTGCCCTAAATGTTATTGTTAACTAGAAACAAATTCATACGAAATCAAACAAGGAAAAAGAATGAATTATGTGACGTCCCGAACCCGAATTTACCAGTTTACAAGTCTTTCGATGGATAAACGACATTTACATTTACTTTTTGGCTCCGTTTCGACATTTTAGGGGGCCTTAAAAGTTGACTTTTTGTTCGGGTCAAAATTTGAGAAAATTTCCTTCATGAAAATTGTAGAGGACGTTAAACCGAGCGCGTGCATATGTGGTACATAAAAATCGGAGTTCGTATGAAAAAGTTATAAGTGAAATGGTAAAATTACTGTTCATAGTAACTTTTTATAAATGTGGTAACTCGTCATTTTCTCTCTCCCCGATTTTCTCCCCCTCTTCCCCCGCGTTGCCCTCTCTCCTTCTTTTTCCAATTTCTTCACCGTCCGGCGTCCTATTGACTCAATTCCAGTTGTCCTTGGACCGTTTCTTCCTCCTCTATACGATGGTACCAGTGGGTATCAGCAATTTGGCCGGAAAACCCCGAAATTATGCAAGCATTGTTACTGTAGCAGTTTGCTTTCCCGGCGAAATTCCCCAGTTTCCGGCTATCTTCGGCGGTGAAATTGGCTCTATTAGGAGCGCCTCGAGTCACTGATCATCTCCCCTCAAGACTTCTAGTTGGAATTTCCACGTTTGGAAGGTGAATTTGAAGGATTTCCAAATTGGTGGGTTTGGAGATTTCCGGGTTTGTGTTCATCGGCAAAATTGGAGCATTTCAAGGTATTTTCTCACTTGGTCACAGTTATGAAAAGTGCTTAGAATGTTGAGATGATTATGTGGTTGGAATTTGGTGGCCGGAAGAGGAGTTGGCCGCCGTATGAACAGTGTAGCTGCATGAATAGTGCGATGGTGATTAGTGCGGTGTATGAACAGTGATTTATATTCTGTTTTTTTAGCTAGTTAAATCCTAGATTTGTTGTAGAGTTTGTAAATGTGATTTTTGGTGGATTTTGGAGTGATTTGATATGGATTAGGAATTTCTGAACTTTAGTGAGACGGGTGTCGATTATGGGAATCCGACCTTCGTATTTTTCCCTTGTTTCCGCTTTGGAATACTTAATCGATAAATTAGTAATGGTGGTAAAGTTTGGATTGAATCCAAGAAGAAGTGGATAGGTGATTTATGAGGATATGATGTGGGAATGATATTTAATTTCCGGATTGTTATTCACGAATTATACTTGTGTACATGACGACGTACCGAGCTACTGCTCGACGAAGGAAACCGTTTGCGTGGTCGCCTAAATAGTACTGTGAGTGGACATTTATTTTAAATTAATTGTGCATGCAGTATATTAGCATTTTCCAATTGAGATTTAATTTATAATTTGAATTATTGAGTTTTATGGTTTTATGAGATTTAGTTTATCGAGATTTATTTATGAATTACGAGATTAGTATTGAAATTCCTTCCCGAGGGTTTTTAGTAGATTTTTGAGATAGTCATTCATGAGTTATTGAGTTGAGGAATGATTTTCGGGAAGTGACTAATTCAGAAAATATTATGAGAATTTTGGATTTCGAATATCGGTTTTTATGAGGATTCACGAGTACGAATGTTTCATCGAATATTTGAGCATGATTGATTTATCAAAATTGATTGAGCTTTGAGCTCCGTACTTATCAGCTTTGAAGTTAGATTGAGTTTTCTTTCCAAAAGCATTTATTGATTTACAGAGTATTTGATTTTATGCTTTCGAGGATTTATTGAGATTTTGAGGTTATTTTCAGTTTCTTGAGGAGGCTATTCAGTTTATTAAGGAGGCCAGTTTTGGTGCATGCGTGTCTTACCTAGTTGGCAGTCCCTTCTAGGTAATAGTCTGGTTGACAGTCCCTTCCAGACTACAACCCGGTTGGCAGTCTCATCCGATGCGTCACCTGGTTGGCAGTCCCTTCCAGATGACATGAGGTAGTTAGTCGGCAGTCCCGTCTACTACCTGTGGTTAGTCGGCAGTCCCGTCTACTACTTGTGGCTAGTTGGCAGTCCCTTCTATCCACCGCCTCCTATTCCGGTTGACAGTCCCTTCCGATGCTTCATCTGGGTGGCAGTCCCTCCTAGATGGCATGAGATGACTAGACATCAGTCATTTCTAGTCATCAAACGAGCCTCATGAAAAAGATGTTTTTATAAGGATTGAGGATGAGATTTTAAGAGGTTTCAAGATGTTCTTGTTACGTGATTGAGATTTCAGTAAAGAGGATGATTAAGAGTGTTTTCAAGATTGTTACTGCATGCGAGATTTTAGAGAATAACTTGGGAAAGCATTAAGTTTTACTTATACATTTGAAAGTACTTATTTTTCGTCCACTCACTCTAACATATTTTAAATGTTTTCCCCCGGGCCCTTCGGTTTTAAATGCCCAGTTTGCAGGCCAGTTTAGCTTGAGGTCGAGCATACTTGGGGTTGAGGCATAGCTGTCATAGCTTCCGCATTATAAAAGTATTGGTCGTTTATCTTGTATTCTACCTTCTTGTACGCCTGAGAAATAGATTGCTCTGATAACTCTTGAGATTAATATTCTTAAGTTTCAGAATTGTTTTGTGTTATGGGAGATGTTGTGATATAGGGAGCAGGGTGGCTCCAGGAGAATAAGGATGGATGATTTAGAAGTGTAAATGTTTTTCTACAGGTTTTGGGTTGTCCATTTTTAGGGGAAGTTCTGTCAAATTTTTGGTAGAATTTCTTCTAAGGTGGGCCCCGCAGGGCCTCTTCGGATTTCAGGGTGAAATCTGTGGCGGGTCCTGTCAAATTACACCGTGAGTGGAGATGGAGAGCTTGATGGTTGGATCTTGAATCTTGGAAGCAAGCCTTCAATGTGGATGATGGAGGATATGATCTTCATGGCTCCTCCTCTTCTTCCTCTCCTTGCTTGAAAACGCAGAACTTTGCAACTAGAGAATGGAGAGAGAGAGAGAGAGAGAGAGCTTATGACGTTATGGGAGTATTTTTGAATTAAAGTGTGTGTGTTCTAACGTCAAGCATAAGGGGGTTTATATAGGAGGACGACCAAGCTTTATGATCATTCCTTTAATTTCCCAAGGAATTAATTTGATTATGCCACACAATTTCGACCAATCACGTAGCGCCACGTTAGCTTTGTTGTGTCACCCAACCAATCAAAATGCTCCAAAATAAGTCCATAATCCTTTAATATATATAATTGCTGAATTTACAAGGATTATTTCTGATTTATTCATCATTTTCGGCCAAATATCTAGGGATGTACCTAGACAATGAATTTGGACACATTTTGAACCTTTTCTTCCTTAAAACTCTCCATGGCCTTATCTTTAACGTCTCCCCTTGATTTTCATGACAAAATGCAGATTTTATTCCTTATTTTCGTCCAAAATATATTGAGGGGATTTAGGAACGAATCTGGACTTGTTTTGAGCTTTTTCTTGTTGCACAATCCCTTGAAACTCTCCCTAGAATATCTCCAACATTTTTCCTTGATCTGCTCTTGACAATTCACATTATCTCCATCATTTCCCAGGCAAAAATCAAATTTAATCTCCCATAATATCTCCAACGTCATCTTCAAGTCATGTGGTCTCCTAATGCCTTCACGTGTCCTAGCCTCATCAGGATTCTTGTGTTGACTGGGATTCCCAGTCAGACCAGGAAAACTCCATTTCTTCATTTCAACTCATTTCCTTGTCATTTATTCCAATGTACCTAGAAAATAGAAACTAAATTAAAAATGATTAAGTAAAGGAAATAACTAAGAAAAATATGAGGAAATAATTATTAAAACGTCGCATAAAAATGCCCCTATCAAATTCCCCCACACTTAGCTTTTGCTAGTCCCTTAGCAAAATTAAAACAAATAGATTAAAACAAAGACTCAATGACTCAAGAAATACACTAAGTATAGAAAATGTAAAAGACTCAAGGACACTTATCTAAAAAAAAAAAACTACTAAGCCTTCCAACTATTTTTCTCAGAAATCTCTTACTTTCATAGCATCAAGATTAGCACTCAACCAAGAATCAATATTTAGATATTCGAGAGATAATTGAAACATATAATCCACATATACTCAAGTAGGACTTGGTTGTAACAATGGTGATGGGGTGGAGCTCAGCATGTTTCTGACAAGTATGATTCATATCCTCACAAGGTATATCCACTTGTTCTTCTCTTAGATCAAGGCAATGCTTAAAAACTTATCATCATTCAATTATATGTGAGAGAAAATATTTTGAGGCAATCAAATAGCTCATATATATAAGAAACAAAAAGCACTTTGTGAATATAATTTTTTTTCAAAGATCTCATGAAAGATATCAACTACTTGCACGAATAGACCCAAGTCATAGGTTCAACTCTTATAACTCATCTCCACAGATCAAAGGTTGTCCCATCTTAAGGATCAAGAAGGTCTTATTAAGGGTTGTAATGGGGCCAAGGCTCAAGGTTTAAAGAAACGAAAGGTAAGGAATTTAACAAAGTGTCCTAAAAGCCTAGCAGAGCTCATGCTGATGTAGAGAGACTAATCTTCTTCGAAATCCACCAAGTATGTAACGTCATGTCCTTCTTATGGCTTTATAAAAGGGATTAATGTCTTTATGTTGGACCCAATCTTCATTCTAAACTTTCCCAGTGAACTGGACAAAGACCAAAATTTTTCAATAGTGGGCCTTCAATTCAAAATGATCTCCAAACTCACCAAGTATGGGGGACTAAAATCCATAAATATATATTTCTTTCGTTCTTTTTCTTTTCTAGCCGTACACAATTTTTTTTTCTTTTTTTCATTTTCTTTTTCTTTTCACGGCTTTCACATATTTTTCTTTCATGGACAAGTCTACCCCCACACTTGAATTTTCACCTCTTCTAAATCTTCATCCTTAATGCCGAATCCATGTAGTAGTCTCAAACATAGCTCCACTAAGTTTTTAGAACAAAGGGTAGGGTTGTAACTATACTAAGGTTCAGGTTAAAGATTTTAAGGGTGATGAAAGAAAAGGCTTAATGTAGGCTCAAAGAGATTTATCTAAGGGAGTGCCACGACAGGAACAAATGGGGTAACAGGCTTATTTGGCAATGGTGGTAATTCCTAGGGTGCCTCTATCCTTTCCAGAATCAGGGACATGTATTGATAAAAGTCTCACAAGCACAAGAGTGAATTATAGCATTCTCTAGTCTATCAAACTTAATCTATGGCAAGCAATCAATCAAATGAAAGAATAATGAGATCTACAAAATATCGCCAAGAAAATAAATTTTTTTTTTTTCATTTATCACTCCAAGACAAAAGGGACATGGGCTCAAATATCTCACATGAGCTTTATGAATCAAAAATCATCTTAACATGCTCATATTCTGTATCAAGGTCACGAAATCCATATCCACTACTCATGCATACACTTTTCATATATCTCAATTAACTAAAGAATACCATTTTAAAATCATCTCAATCTTGTGATCCTCTTTTAGCCATAATTTCAGAGATATAGAATCATTCTAGACTGTTGAAAGGGCATCCTACGACTCAAAACAAAAATAAAAGCAACAATTTTTTTTGGGACATTTTTATATATATTTTTTGTATTTTCCAATATAAAGGACTCAAAATAAAAGACAAAAATATAAATCCCTTCCCCCTCACTTAAATATTTCATTGTTTTCCATTGTAATCAATCATAAGCATGCAATGAACACAAATAAGCATAGATAGAAGGCATTTACGAAAAAAAATTCTAAAATAAAACAAAGAAGAAAAAAAAAGAAAAAAAAAAAAATAGGGAAAGAGGAAGCAAATTTGTGTTTGAAGACTCCTTCACAACTGCTTCTGAATTGGGTTGCCTCCCAAGCAGCTCTTGAGTTTAGCGTCTTTCAGCCAGACGGTACCTCCATTAAATAAAGTTAGTGACTATAATTAACAAAGAAATACAAAAATATAAAGCAAGTAACTATGAATTACGAACTACAAGTATAGTGTACATAATTTCTTACATAAGACACAAGTATAAAACATAACAATGTTTTACAAGTATAAAGTGTATAGTTAGTTTTTTTTATTTTTAAATAAGTATAATGTACAAAACAGTTAATTAACAAAAGTTTGAATTCCATTATAAGCCCTTAACCAAAGTTTAGACGTGCGGCCCAATGGTTCGATCCTTAACACTAGTCGCCCTGACTAATGTTAAAGACAAAATCCTTCACCTATTCCGTTATGGTTAAAAACTCATAATAAAACTTTTACTCTCATTAACCAATTACATAAGTAACATCCTCACAAGTATTTCTTTTCTTTTTACAATTTAAATTATTTTCAACACTTAGGTACGGGAACAGGGAGTCTCGATGTGCAATGGGACTGAAACAGCTACGTACCCTTTCAAGACTATGTTTAATCCAATATACCTTAGTGTATCACAACATTTTCTTTTGTTATAAATATCATTGATATCAAATTAAATTCCAAGTGGTAAATCATGTGGATGTGCGGCCCAAGTAGTCGTCTAGACACAAATTCCCTTAAGCATCTTTTGGGCAATCTTACTGAAATGGCCAAGTATGGGAGGGCGACCACAAGAGGCAAAATCCATTTTGGCATGAGCTACTCCCACATAGTGGTTTAGGCCCATTTGTAAGCACTTCTGGATCCAAAATCCGTTATGAACGTTATCCCCTTCCTAGACACCATCTCACATAAGCTATACTTACTAAGATGAAAAAGGTTCTAAGTGTGAAGACAGTTTAACAAGTGTTAATAAAGGCCACCCTCAACCTTAAGGGACCTGAACTAGGTACCAATAAGGGGTTTAGGCCAATATTAACAAACGCGACTTCACATATTCCATTCAATTTACAACTTACAATTAAAACTCGTGTTCAACAATATAAAAAAAAATGTCCTAGTTAATGAACACTAAGTTTCAAACTGTTTATATACAACAATTATAAACAAAAAAAAAGTGATTTTTCAATCCCCGACAATATTGGCGCCAAAAAATGGTACGCTAAAAAGGAAGCGCGCAATTTAACCCTGAAAATGTCATCGTTAGTATATGGTAAATAGGGATAGTTCTAACCGGGGATTGAGGGTACACCTGTCATTGTAAAACAATAAAGAATTAATAAAAGTATAAAGTATAATATTTACAAAAATAAAATAAAGGATATATACAAAATAAGACAATAAGGGGGGTTTTGACATTAGGGTTTCGAAAATTAAAATAAATAAAATATAAAAACATATGTACAAGAATGGAACGTAAGAAACAAAGATCAAAGCCAAATCCATGTAATCAAATTCGATTCAAACCTATAATTGATCATCTAAGTCATGAGAAAGAAGTTGATCATGTGAAACATTTGACGCAAATGATTTCCCATATTTTACTTTCCTTTACTAATTAACCTAGGTGAAAACACCTAGATCAATCCTATTAAATATGCAATCATAGTCTAGAAAGCTAGCTAATCAAAACATGTTCAACGCATGAAGCATAGAGAAAGGTTATCAACTTAAGTGCACAACCTAGTTATGAATAAGTTCACCTATTTGCAATCCTCTTCAATTGAATTCGACCTTTGTCCAAAGCCTTTACTACTTGTGATTTAGATTCACAAAACTATTAGGTGAATCGTTTAGCTAAATCTAGCACCAATTACATGCAAATCCTATAAGTGTCGACCGAAATAAGATAAACATATAAAAGTTTTCTGTAAAGCAAATTCAATCGAACAAACTCACATAAGCAACTTAGAATCACAATCATAGAATTCGAAAACTTTATTTAAACATAGAATTGGGCTTAAACTTTTCCCTAAACGTTATTGTTAACTAGAAACAAATTCATACAAAATCAAACAAGGAAATCAAAAGATTACAAGGAAAAAGAATGAATTACACCGTGAGTGAAGATGGAGATGGAGAGCTTGATGGTTGGATCTTGAATCTTGGAAGCAAGCCTTCAAGGTGGATGATGGAGGATATGATCTTCATGGCACCTTCCTCTTCTTCCTCTCCTTGCTTGAAAACGCAGAACTTTGCAACTAGAGAATGGAGAGAGAGAGAGAGAGAGAGAGAGCTTATGCGTTATGTGAGTATTTTCTGAATTAAAGTGTGTGTGTTCTAACGTCAAGCATAAGGGGGTTTATATAGGAGGACGACCAAGCTTCATGATCCTTCCCTTAATTTCCCAAGGAATTAATCTGATTATGCCACACAACTTCGACAAATCACGTAGCGCCACGTCAGCTTTGTTGTGTCACCCAACCAATCAAAATGCTCCAAAATAAGTCCATAATCCTTTAATATATATAATTGCTAAATTTTCAAGGATTGTTTCTGATTTATTCATCATTTTCAGCCAAATATCTAGGGATGTACCTAGATAATGAATTTGGACACATTTTGAACGTTTTCTCCCTTAAAACTCTCCATGGCCTTATCTTTAACGTCTCCCCTTGATTTTCATGACAAAATGCAGATTTTATTCCTTATTTTCGTCCAAAATATATTGAGGGGATTTAGGAACGAATCCGGACTTGTTTTGAGCATTTTCTTGTTGCACAATCCCTTGAAACTCTCCCTAGAATATCTCCAACGTTTTTCCTTGATCTTCTCTTGATAATTAATATTATCTCCATCATTTCCCATGAAAAAATCAGATTTAATCTCCCATAATATCTCCAACGTCATCTTCAAGCCATGTGGTCTCCTAATGCCTTCACGTGTCCTAGCCTCATCAGGATTCCTGTGTTGACTGGGATTCCTAGTCGGACCAGGAAAACTCCATTTCTTCATTTCAACTCATTTCCTTGTCATTTATCCAATGTACCAAGAAAATAGAAACTAAATTAAAAATGAAAGGAAATAACTACGAAAAATATGAGAAAATAATTATTAAAACGTCGCATAAAAATGCTCCTATCACCGCCGGAATCCGGCAAACTTTCGCCGGAATCTGGCAAACTTTCGCCGGAATCCAGTTACCAGTCACCGGATTCTGGCCAACTTTCGCCGGATTCCTGTCACCGGCCGCCGCCCATCGGACCTTACAGAAAATCTCACCGGAAATGTTTATTACCCCAATAGACATCTATTGCCTGCCAATAAAGGGGTAATAGAGATCTATTGCCCCCCAATAGACGTCTATCAACCATGTATTGCTTCCCAATAGAACTTTTGGTCTATTGGCCCCAGTGGACGTCTATTGCCCCCCAAGAGACGACTATCACCCATGTATAGCCCCTAATAGACGTCTATTGCCTCCCCATAGGCCTTTCAGTCGCCAGAATAAGAACTAATCTTCCTAAATTTAGACAATTAAAACTTTGATTAAAGAAAAAAAAAATTTATTACATCAATTCAAAACGTCTATTGCCCCCCAATAGACGCTTAACACACTTCTTTTGGCCCAATAAAACATTTTTTTTCCGTTAATTTTTTCTTCCATTCTGGGCCTTTGATTTGTGTGCTTAAATGCAACTTACGCGCAATAAGGGCACGGTCATCAAAGAAGTAGGAAATATTTGAACCCGAAATTATCGTACCACGGGGATTGAAAAGCTAACTTCCATAATTGGTTATGCCGATTACTAAGTCACTAACAATTAACAAAGAACCTAGAAAAATAGCACCAAACTATTTACATGCCCGGCTCAGAACAACCAAGCCTAAAATGGTCAAGAGAATCACAAGTGAATGTGGAAACTCACAACCAAGTGGTATTGACAATGAAAGTGGTTTATGAAATTTGATTTTGATTGTGAAAAATAAAATTGACAATTGAAAATTAATATTGCAACTAAAGATAAAGATAATAGAAACTTATCAAGAAATGAAAATTAGGTGACTAGGGTATCCTCCTAGCCAAATCTAATGCATAAATATGCTCCGACAATGGTCATTCAATTCATAATGGCATCAAGAACCGTACCCAAGGCTTTTCAAGGCTCATGGGTCATTAGATTCCTTAAAGTGCATTCCTACTCCGGATCAAGGGTCGTAGAAACTCAATTGGGACAATCTAGTGCTTTGTCAGGGCCTCAAGTTCCACCAAAAGGCGAAGAGTCCTAGAATCAAGGTTCCCAAACTAGCCAATACGGCAATCGAAATTGGTATTGTAACTAACCATGTTCTAAACAAGTGTCCTAGCCATAAATTAGAGAAGTGATTAGGTCCCCTAATTTTTTTCTGGACATGCTCATCTACACATTCAAGAGTTAATCAAGCTCCTAAGCATGCATCTAAGGTAAATAATATAGAATAGAACATATACCAAACATGAAATTAAAAACCATTAAATCAAAACATATTTATTACATTAAATCCATGCTAGGGCTCAAACCCTAGCTTCCTAAATAGACTACTCACAACCCATCAATAAATCAACAAAAATATACATCAATTAAAGAGAAAAAGGTGAAGACTAGTGAGAAGCAACAAGAACAAGTCACAAATTGCTATGGAGCAAGTATGACAAGCCTTGATTTATGATTTCCCACTTTTACCCAATCTCAAATTTTGATACTCCTTGAAATCCCTTGAGAAATTGATTAGGATTTGATGTAGAGTAGTGAAGATTAAAAGAAAATATAAAGTGGGTATGGATGGTGGTGTGGTGTTTTTAGGAAGAAGAGAGGAGTGATAGGTGGTGTGTGTGAGAGAGAGAGTAATGGAATCTGGTGGTGTGTGCGGCCAAAGGGGAAGAGGAATCAATTAGGTCGTGGCTTTCAAATTTACAATATACTAAATCTCCTACACTGTTCATTTAACAGTGATTTGGCTCCAAGTGATTGGACCATTTTGCCCTTACTTCAACTATTAATTTTTTTTTTTTTCCGGCTCTACCTCGGCTCTGGATATATATCCTATCTTCACTTTTTTTTTTTTTTAAAACCCCACCCCAATCTTCACGTTGTTTTGCTCTTTACAATCTTCTGACCATCTTTACCAATTGTTGAGAGAGAGAGAGAGAGAGATCGGTTGTGTTTGAGGTAGAGAGATAGATTGGAGGGAAAGTTTGAATCCTCAATCCGGGTTGAGAGATAGAGAGAGTTAGAGAGATCGGTTGTGTTTGTTTGCTTCGGACGAGGAGGTAGAGAGATAGATCGGAGGAAAAGTTTGAATCTTCAATCCGGTAATCGTCTCGCCTAATTCTCAGGGCTGGTTGCATTTGGATGTGAATGTTGTGGGTTTTGTTTAAAGTTGTGGTCTTTCGATGGAAACTTGGGGCTTCCGATTTGTGAATTTTCATTGCTTTGTTTTTTGGTGAAATTGGGTTTTTGGTTTGTTTGTTTGATTTGGTTTTTTTGCTCCATTGTTCCTGGTTTCTGTGATAATAGTGTTTGATTGTTTATTCTAAATAGGAGTCTGGGTTTGTTTATTCTAAACAGGAGTCTGGGTTTTGGGTTTCTTGCCTTTGTTTTTGTTCTGAGTTTCCAACCTTGGAATTGATTGTAGGCTATGTAGAAATCTGATGGTAAGAACCCTCTTCTTATTGTTTCTTCTTTTCATGATTAGAATAATCAGCAAAAGAAGAAGTGGTTTCATTTTCAGCAAAAGCAAAATAAGAATTGGGGTTCACTTGATTTGATGGCTTGAATTGCATGATGCCTGTTTTCATTTTTCTTTTTATTATGAACAGACATAATGTTTAACCTTCTACTTAAATGCATTATTCGGGGGTGAAGCTATTTGGTTGGCATTGATTGCTATTGATCTTTCTTCTGTTAACTGAAGCTTATCTGATTCAATTCTTAGTGTATGAGATTTGGTTTCTTTGTGTTCCACTGGTGATAATGTGTTTTTTTTTTTTTTTTGGTTGTGCAGGTTCTATGCAAACGATTATTTGTATTGTTCAGTTGCTGCTTTTCTTGGTATGTTGGTGATTAATTTGACGGGTTTCCGGTTTCTGGTTTTGGTTTTTTTTTTTTTGGCTTTTGTTCTTCAGTCAGTTCTATTGTCTTCATTGATTGAATATACGTATATGTTGAAATAAATGGTTTCTTTGTTTTTTGGTTTGCAGATTTCAGTAACAGTGTGCAATCGGAATTTGAAAGTGCTTTGAACTTGGGTATGAAATGTTTTTGTCAGACTGCATACATAATTATGTAGATGTTTTTACAAGATTAGTTGAAGTTCTATATAGAACTTGGACCACACAAATGATAAATAGTTGTATTGAGTTTGATTGCTCAGTGACTAAAATAGTACTAACATGGTTGTTATCAAAAATTCGTGCTAGGATTATTGAATCACAGGTTTTACTCATTCTAAGAAGACTATTTATATTGCTTTGCATGATTAGTCTTATATATTTGTAACAAGTTGGAAAATTTTCTAATCAATCAAGAGTGTTTCTCTGCTAGCAACCTGGTCTTACAACATCTGTAATCTAATGGTATAAAAACTTATTATTGGTGAATCACTTAATGATTTATTAGGAAATTTGTGGTAGATTCTGTTTCCTCTGCTTAAATTTTGTAGATTTTGTGCTTCTGTTCATATTTTACAATTAAGATGGATATCACATGTTTAAAATGAGATTATACTCCATTTAAGAAAAATGATTTACATCAGTTTACATTGTTAGCTTTATACATTTACGAAAAGTGAGAAAATTTTCTAATCAATCAAGAATACTTCTCTCATATCGACATGGTCTTACAACATCTATACTCCTGTCGATTGATGAATCACTGAATAAGTTAATAGGAAATGTGGCACATAAACTGCATGAATCATGATCATTTCACAATATAGACATTTTAGCACTGTTCTCAATGTAAAGTGTATATCTGGACTAAACTAATTCAAAGAATGAATGATTGTTATACATTTGAGTTTAGCTTGGATAGCAGGTATTGCGGATATGAGCAATTTTCAATGAAACAGTTTTATTACTAATGTATTATGAAATGATTTTTATACATAATTTTCAATAAAATTATGTGAAATCTTTAATTACTAATTTATTTTTTCTTTCATCATAGCAGAGATGCTGTGTGCACATTATCAATATAAATTTAATCACATAGCTTCAATGTGTATACAGTATATAGATCTGGTCTTTTTTTTTTTTTTTTTGCTCCACCGGTCATAGTTGTTTTGTTTTGCTTTTATAGGTTATATGCAAAGGAGTATCTGCATTGTTTTGTTGCCACTGTTCCTGCTTCTGTTGTTTGGTGTTAGTTCAGTGCCCAGTTTTCATTCAGGTATGTTATTTTTATTGCCAGTTTATTAACTGTTTGAATTTTTTGTAATTATTTGTTTTCTATTGAGAAGATGTAATTGGATTAATGATTAAAATGGAATGTTTGTTTACCACATCCGTCTGGATTGCTTCAATCCGTAAAGTGAGCGTTTCAACTTAATTGCAAACGCACTCTGTGGTTTAGAGTCACTTGACTTGGGTAATGTGAGGCCATTAGGCACTTTTCATATATATCTCTGAATCTAGATCCCCATAGAGATATGCAGTAACCACATCCATGAGCTGCATTTCCAGTCCTTCGGAAATTACTAAGCTAACTACGTAGCGGAACGTTATAATGTCCATTACGGGAGAGTATGTCTCCTCGTAGTCAATTCCAGGGCGTTGTGAGAAACCTTGAGCCACAAGGCGAGCCTTTTACCTCAGGACTTCATTCTTCTCATTACGCTTCCTGACAAAGACTCATTTATGTCCTACAGGCTTTACACTTGGTGGGGTTAGCACTACCTGACCAAATACCTGTCTCTTTGTCAGAGAATCTAATTCTACCTGGATTGATTCTTTCCATTTAGGCCAATCTGCTCTTTGTTGACATTTTCAACAGAGCGTGGTTCGATATCATCTTGCTCTGTGATTCCTTGAGCAACAGTATATATTATCAATGTGTATGGAAGATCTTTCTATCAACTCATACGTGCTCTCGTAATCCTTTGAGATTTCTTTGTTCTCTGGAATCATTTCAAACATCTGAGCGTCCTCCAGTATTGATTCATGGACATAACTATAATCAGAGATAATCTCATGAAAGGGATTCTATACATTGATGATTGGTTTGTTCCTTACTCACCCTCTTCTTCCTTGGGTGAGTGTCAATCGAACCAAGTGACCTCCCCCTCTTCCTTGGGGAGCCATGACCTCAACCACACCTCCACTTAGTGCGGTTGCAGTGCCTCTATCTGCGGCACCGTGCCCCTTGTTGGGGACTTCTAACCTTGCAGGCACATTTGCAGCTGGTATATGTGATCTCGTCACTTTTACGATATCAGTAAACGCATCAGGCATCGAATCTGCTACGTTCTGAAGATCGATTATTCTTTTCACTTCACTTTCACTTTGTGAAGTGCGGGGATCAAAATGAGACAGAGTGGGGACAAACCACGACAATTCCTGTCGTTCCCTTGGAAAATCCTTTTTCCTATCTCCCCCTAATGTCGGGAAGACTGTCTCATCAAAGTGACAATCCGCAAATCTAGCGGTAGAGAGATCGCCTGTCAAGGTTTCCAAATAGCGTATAATTGTTGGGGATTCGTATCCAACAAAAATACTTAATCGTCTCTGAGAACCCATTTTGGTGCGCAGTGGGGGCGCAATAGGCACATATACTGCTCAACCAAATATGCGTAAGTGTGAAATGTCAGGCTCATATCCAGTTACCAACTGGTACGCAGATAATGGTTGGCTAGCTGTGGGTCTGAAACGAATAAGTAAAGCTGCGTGCACTATTGCATAACCCCATGCACATATAGGCAGGTTGTTGCGCATAACCAATGCCCTAGCCACCATCTGTAGCCTTTTGATGGTGGCTTCTGCAAGACCATTTTGTGTATACACATGGGGTACAGGATGATCTACATCGATCCAAGTAGATATGCAATAATCATCAAATGCTTTTGATGTAAACTCTCTAGCAATTTCAAGCCGTATAGACTTGATAGGGTGATCAGGGTGGTGAGCCCTTAAATGTATAATCTGTGCTAGGAGTATTGCAACATTTCTTGTGAACAATAAAACGACATGTGACCAGATTGTCGAACTATCCACCAGAACCATAAAGTACTTGAATGGTCCGCATTCTAGATGGATAGGTCCACAGACATCTCTTTGTATCTTTTGTAAGAATGGAATGTTTTGTTTTTTTTTGTTTTTTTGTTTTTTTTTATCTTTAGCATAGGAAGGTCTCGATCCTGTTTTTGCTAAAGGGCAGGCTTTGCAAAACGAGTGATGTGCCTTTGAAATAGTCAATGAGGCATAATGGGAGGGAGGTAGTGCATCTGGTACTTCAGAATGCAATGACTGCATTTGGGCAATACTAGAACCGACACCTTGCAGTGTGGCGGATTTTTCTCCCATTTTTCACTCGAAAGAAGGGAAGTCCGTGTGAGCTCTTGAAAAATACGGATCATCATGTCACGACCTCGGTGCCATAGGCGGTCATACAAAAGCCTGTATGAGTCAGTGTCCCACATTTCATTGTTGGTGACAATATAGGATTCAATGATCCGAATCGCAGTGAGGTACGGTTCACTAGATTGACTCATAAGTTTCTCTAAGATGTGTTTCCTTCCACAGTCATTAGATGTAATATCAAGGTATTCAGTTCCATTCTCACGGTGTGTTTTTACTGGATAATCGTTGGCACAAATAGCTTTGAAACATTAACAAGGTTCGATTAGCTCTTTGTGCATATAGAGCGTCTGTGACTTGAAATGTTGCGCCGTTAGGCAACAAAAATTTGGCAGTTCCTCGCCATTTTATTAGTTTTGATAATTCAATCATCGTAGTCACAGAGGAATTATAGGCTATTGGTTCAATGAATAATTGCCTATTTCTTAATATTGTGTGGGTAGTCCCACTATCATCTAAGCACTCAAGTTCTCCTCTATTCATTCCTACAAATAAATGGGAGGTATTTAGAAAATATAACTCATATTCTTTAGAGTATTTCTATTTGCATAGAATGGTATTCTTTTCATTCTAATAATTTTTTCTCTAGATGTATTGCTTTACATCTTTATAGTGCTATGTTGAACCATGTAAATATGTGTATAGACAATAAATTTGAATAAATTCAGTGCTTCAGAATAAAATTCGAAATTTATTAATAAGCCAACGATAATCAAATCAAGGTCTTGTTCAAAAATCTTATTCATCAATCCATGATTGAAAATAAACTTTAAGACCAAATGATAGTCTAATTAAAAATGAGGCATTATGCCTTCATAACTGTCTTTGGAAAATAAAATGAATAAAGCAGATTAGTCAAGATTGAGAGCATCCATTGACTTAGCAAGTTCCTCTTTGTTATTGGAGTCTGCAACTGTAAGGTTGACGTCTAGGTCATGACCTCCTTCTTCCATATAGTGAGCCACTTGTTCTTTAGACTCTCTATACCTCTTGTAATTGGCTGCTACTCTGTTGTTTGCTTGGTAGTTCTTGTACCAATGTCCAATGAATCCATACCTATAGCATGGTCATTGTCAACTCTTTCCTTTGGCATCTTGTTTCCATGATCCCCATGTCCCTTTCCACGT
The DNA here is from genome assembly GCF_002994745.2 of Rosa chinensis. Classification (NCBI taxonomy): domain Eukaryota; kingdom Viridiplantae; phylum Streptophyta; class Magnoliopsida; order Rosales; family Rosaceae; genus Rosa; species Rosa chinensis. The sequence continues at coordinate 95,271 of NW_020126845.1, read as the reverse complement.
GGTGCATTGTTGCCACGTGGGTAGGGATCAGCACGTCTAAACCCCCTTGCATTGGAGTTATTTCCACCTTTCATTTTTCCATAATTAGCCTCGGGAATTTTCTTTGTCCCAGTGGGCCTGGCATTGTTATTCAAGAGAATCTTATTTTGTCTCTCAGCCACTTGCAGTAGGCTTATCAACTTATTGAAGGTTGTGATTCTTTTGTTGTCATAATCCAACTGATACTAGTTTGCTAGTATAAAAGCTGAATTAGGAAAGGTGGTAAGAGTCTTGTAGATCATATCATCTTCTGTGATTTCCCTTCCACAGAAATTGAGACGTGCCTTTAAGCGCATCATATCCTTGTTGAAGTCATTGACCTTTCTATAGTCAAGCAAGCGGATTCCATTCCACTGAACAGCCAGTCCTGGGAGCAAAGTATCGTGAATGTTCCCAAAACGTCCTTTAAGGGCATCCCACAGTGCTTTGGGTGTCTTCAACTGAAGGTACTCCCAGCGTAGGCTAGGATCAATATGTCGCCTCAGAAAAATTAAGGCATCTACTTTCACCTTATTAGATAGTTCATCATCTTTGGGATCAGTAATGGTGGCAGTGTAGTCTTTTGCCACAAAGGCAGTTTCCATATCGGAAACCCAACGATGGTACTCAAGTCCTTCTGAGTCCAAGATGTCAAACTCAGGTGGAGTTGGATCAGCCATCTACATAAAACAAGAGAGAAGATATAAATTACGCAGTCATAAAGACATCCACGTAAATTATTTTCCAAATATATGAATTAGATTTCAAGACCAAGATTCGTAATGGTCACACATTTTTTTTTCGATGCTATGTGAAAATACTTTATCACATTAAGTGTGTGTATGATGCGCATGAATTTTCATTATCATGGCCAAACGGTATTGATATGTTGTATTACAAAAATAACTATAACACATTTAATAATAAATAAAACATAGCATATATAAAAATAAACTACATGACATGCCTAAATTGCACAAATAAACAACAAAATATATGCTACATATAATAATAGCAATAATATATCATGCGTAAAATAAAATATAAACAATAACATAATATAAAGACATGCTTAGGAATAATTATATAAGAGTAAATAAAATTCACAAAACATGCTCACAATTGCATAATAAAAACATAAGCAATAAACTATAAAGCATGCTTAAACATAATTATAAATCATGCTTAAATATAATGATATAAAACATAAATAATAAGGCATGCTTAAAACAATCAAAATTACCTAATTAAACATGCTTAATAACAAAATAAAATAAAATTCACATGCTTTAAAATCATAAAATAAAATAAAAACATACTTGATTTCGAGAAAATAAGACAATCCTAGCGCACCCGCGTGTTGATGCAGGCGTGCGTAGCGATGTTTTTTTTTTTCGGGTTCTGCTGGGCCTGCTGATTTGTTGAGTTGCAGGGCCTGTTTGTTTTTTTTTTTTTTTTCGTTTCTGGGCTGTAGGCCTGTTTTTTTTTCTTGTCTGGGCCGCAAGGCCTGTTTCTGTTTTTTTTTTGTCTTAGGCTGCAAGGCCTGTTTCCCTTTTTTTTTTTTTTTGTGGGCCGGTTCTTTGGGCCAGGTTTTCTTCTCTTTTTTTTTTCTCTCTCTTTTTTTTTTTGCCAAGTCACCTTTTTTTTTTCTCTTCCTTTTTTTTCTCTGTTTTTTTCGCGTCTTCTTCCGTTGCGTCTCCTTCTGGTTTGCAGGTGACTATGTGACTGGGATCTGCTGTAGGCGGGTTGCTGCTACAGGTGGGTTTGGCCGGTGCTGCGATGCAGCGTGGAGGCTGAAGGCTGCAGCGCGAGCTGTTGGGTTGGGCTAGGAGCGAGACGCACAGCAGAGGGGAGGCAGCGCCGGCGATCAGGACGAGGTCTAGGGCCTGGTGATGGAGGCCGGCTGACGGAGGATGCGCTGGCCAAGAGGTCTGGGGCACCGGGACTTGGCCGGATTTGTTGCGCCGAGGTCGGATTCGACCGGGACTTGTGCTGCTGCAAGGTGGTGATGCAGGCTGCTGCTGCTGCAGGTGTGTCCTGTGGGCTGGAGGCCGGTGAAGGGTGATTTAGGCCGGTCTATGTGATGTGAAGGCTGAGGTGCAGGCGGAGGTGAAGCGCTGCAAGGGAGATGGAGGCCGGTCTATGTTGGGAGGATTTTTTTTTTTTTAGTTGTTGGTGGCGGCAGAAACAGAAGAAAAATATTGTTTTCTTCTAGGGTTTGTTTCTTTTCGTTTAGAAAGAAAAAAAATAGAAAATGAAGATTTTTTTTTCTATTGGCTATTGGCTATTTGCTCTGAGCGTGCTGATAACGTGTTAAAGTAAAATGACAAATGGAATGGTCTACTCATTTCATTTCATAGTCCCTTTATATAGGGATAGAGTTACAACGGAAATATTAATTACATTAAATACATTGAATGCTGATTGATCTATAATTGTGCTGATTGACGGTAATCACTGATTCCTTGATTCCCTCTCCATCAGTTGCTTTGACGAAGGCATACAATATGTTTTTCCTTTAACAAGAGGTGGTTAATTTTGATTTATCAGTTTATCCACTTGCTTTTAGACGTGTGAATTTGAAATGAATGCAGTTACCTATCCTATATTTTTCCCACTACCCATGACTCTGTTCCATAATAGAGATTCTTAGGTAGGGCAAGCGTATTACATGACAGTGTGCCCAGCCAATCAGTGTCTATGTAGGGAGTGTTTTAGGTATTTCATTTTAATTAAACATGGGTAGTTTTGGAATACAATTAAAAAACAAAAAAATATGATTGGTTACGCATATCAGTCATGTGGCGTGTCTACCCTACTTAAGAATTTTTTATTCTGTAACTATTTCTTTATTTTTGTTTGTTTATTCTTTTGTTTATTACTATAATAACCTTTGTATTTATTTTTTCAATTAACTCAATGAAAATAATTAAGATATTTCAAAATTTGGTGAAACTCTTGAGTACTTCGCTTTATAGTAGTAGAGATAGAGACTCTTGCCCATCTTTTCGGAGATTGTTTAACCTATTTGGAAGTCTTTTACTTTGCATGTTGTAGTTGTTAATACCTTTAGCCTAAAATGGACTCCGTGGTTTTTATTTTATTTTATATTTTATTTACATGAAAAGACTATAGCAAACAAGATACAGAAGTCTGTAAGGGATCTTGACACCAAAATTGTCAAAGTTGAAAGGATTCAAAGCATTAGTAGAGAGTCTTCCTTCCCAAATACGCACTTCTTAGGTTGAGTGTGTGTCAAATTCATGAGGTATCAGCAACAAAATTCTCTTATCTGAATGTGTTTAAAACTGATGGAAGAGAAAAGATTTGCAATGTCTCAGATGTCTCAAATGATTGATCTCAATCTCTATGGTGTTTAAGAATAAAGGATTCAAGAGAGATTGATGAGAGAATTGTGTGTTCCACTATTGATAATAGGAGCCCTATATATAGGGATTACAAAGTACATATACTAATTATACAAGGAAAACTATTTCAAATAGTACTAGAAATTCTAGAACCTTCTCTCCTATTGCAATCATAGAACTAATCCTAGTTTGATAAGGCACACTAAATGTCAACATTCTTCAACACCCACCCTTGTGCCGCTCAAACTTGGTGGTGACGCTTCAACCTTTGCCTGTTTTTACCTTGCTCGAGTGAAAAACCCTATGGGACAAAAACTACCTCGAGGAGGAGAAAAAGAGTACAACACATCCTTCACTCTTCGAGATCGAACATGTAGACATCATATCTCCCCCTGATTGCTACAATCACGGGAGTTCAGATAACTTTCTCAATCCGATACTCTTCACATGTTTCTCGAAGAAGGATTTAGGTAACAACTTAGTGAATAAGTCCGATACATTATCCTTTGATCGGATTTGATTTAGTTCAATCTTTAGAAGCGATTATTGTTGTTGATTATAAAAGAACTTAGGTGATATTTGCTTGGTGTTATCGCCTTTGATGAAACCTAACTTCATTTGTTCAATACAAGTTTCATTATCCTCATAAATGCATGTAGGTTCATCCATGGTAGACTTCAAACCACAAGTTCCTCGAATATGTCTAATTATAGACCTTAGCCATATGCATTCACACACGGCCTCATGTAGAGCAATAATCTCTGCATGATTCGAGGAAGACAAGAGTATGTTTTGTAGACCTCTAAGATATCGTAGTGTTTCCCATGGTAAAGACATAACCCATTTGGGAGTGACCTTTGTGAGGGTCAGAGAGATACCCTGCATCAACAAAACCCATCAAAACATCACTATCATTTTGATGTAATAGAGGTGGGTGAGGCCGGCCACCCTTGGTGGCGGCGCCGGAAGCAATATGGCTGGCCACGGCGTCATGGTGGACAGCGGCGCTATGCCTAATTGGGTATGATCCCATTCTCCAGTCATTCCTCTTCTCTATGTAGGCATAAAACAAGCCCATATAAATCGTACCCTTTAAGTATCGAAAGATTGTCTTTACAACAATCCAATGGCGGTGTGTTGGTGCAGAACTATGCCGAGCTAACAAGTGCACTGCAAATGAGATGTCTGGTCTTATGCATTGAGCTAAGTACAATAATACTCCTATTGCACTTAGATAGGGTACTTCGGCCTCTAATAACTCTTCGTCCTCATCCTTTGGACAAAATGGATTTTTTCCGGGCTCAAGACTTTGGCTAATCATGGGAGTATTCACAGGGTTTGCTTTATCTTCATTAAAGCGCCTTAGAATATTCTGAGTATATGCAGACTAATAGATCAAAATCTCATCACTACGGTGCTCGAGTTCTAAACCGAGAAAGAACCGTGTTTTCCCAAGATCTTTCATCTCAAATTCGGATTTCAAATACTTAGCAATTTCCTTTAACTCATCTAGAGTTCCAATTACGTTCATGTCATCGACATAAACTGCTACAATTACAAATCCGAAACTTGTCCTTTTAATGAACACATATGGGCATATTTTATTGTTAATATATCCCTTTCTCATCAAGTAATCACTTAGACGGTTATACCACATCTGTCCGGATTGTTTTAATCCATATAGTGAGCATTTTAATCTTATTGAAAATGCGCTTTGTGGTTTAGAGCCACTTGATTTGGGTAACTGATGTCGCTTTTGGGAAGCGCGCAATTTAACCCTGAAATATCGTTAGTAATATAAGTAAGTAGGGATCGTTCTATTCCGGGGATTGAGGGTACACCTGTAATTGTGTAACAAATAAAGAAAAGTATTATTTACAAAAATAAAATAAAGAATATAAATATATACAATTGTATAAACAAATAAAGAATTAAAATAATAAAGTATTATTTACAAAAATAAAATAAAGAATAGAAATATATACAAGTAACAAAATAAAAAGGGGGGTTTAAGAATTATAGAATTGAAAATTAAGATAAATAAAATAAAGAAAATGTAAAAACATATATACAAGGGTGGATCGCAAGGAACAAAGATCAAAACCACATCCATATGCAAGAAATCCAATTACAATTCCTATAGTTGATTTTAAATGTCATGAGAGAGGAGTTGATCATGTGAAACATTCGAAAGCAAATGATTTCCCATATTTTACTTTTCAATGCTAATTAACCTAAGCGAAAGCACCTAGATTAATCCTATCAAACATGCAATCAAGCCCTAGAAAGCTAGTCAATCATGACATGTTCAACGCATTAGACATAGAGAAAGGCTATCAACTCAAGTGTACAACTTAGTATGGAAAAGTCCACCTAATTGCAATCCTCTTTAATTAAATTCGGTCTTTGCACAAAACCTTTACTACTTTGATTCAAGTTTACACAAAACGAAAAGTCGATTTCATGTTCTTAAACCTAGCACCAATTATATCAAAACCCTAAGTGTTTGCAACCACATAAGATTAAAATACAAAAGTTTTCTATCATGCAAATTTAATTAAACAAACCCACATAAGCAACATAAAAATCAACATATAGAAATCACAACTTTATCTCAAAACATATAAACGGGCTTTAAACTTTGCCCTTAACATTATTTGTTAACTAGAATTCATAGTCTTACAAAATCAAACAAAGAAACCAAAAAGGTTACAAGGAAAAGGAACGAATTACACGTGAGTGGAGATGGAGATGGAGAGCTAGATGGTTGAATCTTGAATCTTGGAAGCAAGCCTTCAAGGTGGATGATGGAGGATATGATCTTCACGGCTCCTTCTTCTTCTTCCTCTCCTTGCTTGAAAACGCAGAACTTTGCAACTAGAGAATGGAGAAGGAAAATGGAAAGGAAATGGAGAGACAAAGAAGATGGAATGGATGAAGGAATTTGTGTTATGGATTCAGAAATTGGTCTCTATTTATAGGCTTCCAAGCAACACTATTTGGCCTTTAAACAAATCATAATGGGTTAGGTTTGAGCACTTAAACACTTGGTGGATTTGTTAGGTGAGAGCACTTAAACACTTAGTGGATTTGTTAGGTGAGATCACTTTCTCTTCCTTTATTCCTTTAATTTTTATCTCCACTAAGAACTCAGTTTTAGCCTTTGACTTCTTCATATGAAATGTTCCACTATGAGTGTAGATCATTGTGGTAAAATTTCAGTATGTATTGCCATGTGGTTGGGCTGGAAATGCTGCTGGACCTCTTACAGGTCCAGTTTTCCGGTTTTGCTTCTGTAGAAAATTGGGCTGATTATTTGAAGGCCTTCCACTCATATTTTTCTCTGGCACTCTTCATAAGAAATGATCATTTGGGTGTCTAGAATGGATCTGGAAGGTTTCAGCTCATTTGAAGTTCATTTGGTCAGGCGGCCGCTCCTACTTCTTTGCTTGGCTTGGTTTCTCCTAGTCGGAGTAGGAATATGTGTAAAATTGATCTTTTAGTACATTTCCATTTTTCTCCATCATTTCCAGGTAATTATGGACCTAACGCTCATTTCACCTTCATCTACTCCAATGTACCTAAAAATAGAAATTGAATTAAAAATCGATTCAGTTAAGGAATTAACTAAGCAAAATGTGAGGAATTAACTATTAAAATACCGCATTAAAATGCTCCTATCAAATTCCCCCACACTTAGCTTTGCTAGTCCCTTAGCAACAAAACAAAAAAAATCCAAAACAGAACAAAGACTTGACAAAAAGCAAGAAAATGACTCTATTGCTCCTAACTGTTGTCTCAGAGACTCCAAACTCATGGCTTTCACGTTAAACACTTAATCAAAATCACAAAGATAATTCCATGGTTAATAAATGTGTGACATTCATATGACTAAGCAAGATATGGAGAACTTAAGTTATACAGTGAATGATAGCATGTTTCGAACAAGTCCAATCCAAACTCACAGGGCATACTCTCGATTTTTCTCTCAGAAATGGCTATGCTTAAAAGCTTCACACTCAAGTATATGCAAGAGAACAAATTGTAAGGCAACAAACAGCTTGCATATTTCATCAATAAACACATTTTGTGAAGAATTTTTAAAGACCTCATGAAATGACTAAGTGCACAAATGGACCTAAACCATAAGCTCGACTGCGTAACTGACTCCACTAACCAAAGATTGCCCATCTCAAGGATCAAGTCAGCACTTAAAACAGGTTGTAATGGGGCTAAGCTAGGGTTTTCGAAATGAAGATTAAGTATACAAAAAATCCTAAGGACCTAGCAGAGCATATAAAGACCACCTTATGTCATCATTTTTGTAGACCAAATATCATTGTTTTGGGCCAAACCTTCACTCTAACCAACATGGGAATGGACAAAGGCATAATTTTCAACTTTGAGCCTTCTACAAATTTGCAAGTCCAAAACCACACTTCAACATTTTCCCAAGAGTTTTCTTTTCAATATTTCTTCTCTTTTGCCGCTTTTCTTTTTTTTTTTTTTTTTTTTTTTTTTTTCAAGGCAAAATTTTTTCTTTTTTTTCTTCTTGGATTTTCCCCACCCCACACTTGTCTTTCATCGTCACCCCTACATACTATGTCATGCTCTACTAAGTCCTTAAGACAAGGGTAGAGATATCCTGTACTAAGCTCATGGTAGGGTAGTGAGGGTGATGAAACAAAGGTTTTCAACGTAGGCTCAAAGGGGTTCATTCTAAGGAGTCCCACGACGGGCACAATTGGGGACACATGCTTGTTTGGCTATGGTGGTTACCCTAATGCCTTCTATCCTATCCAGGATCAGTGCATATTATGGCATACAAGTTTTGACAGTCACAACAGCCGAGTTCTAGTACTCTCTAGTCCATTAAAATCTATGGCACATGATCATTGGATTTTCAAAGAAAGATGAGGTTTTGCAAATACAGCCATGAAATTCTGAAATTATCAGTAAGCACTCAAAAAGAAAGTATTTTAGCTCAACAGCTCACTTAGGGTCAAATGAATCAGACTTAATCCTAGCATGCTTAATGAACCAAGTTACAATCCTATCTCAAATCTTCATACAAGTATCACAACGTCGATTAACCACAGAATTCAATTAAGTCCTATTTTGATTGTGAAAACCTTCAGCCATGAATTCGGAGACATGTTCATCCTAGACGTTAGGAGCATCCTAAGACTCAAACACACAAAAACACTCTAAAACCAACATTTTTTTTTTTTTTTTACAATTTAATTTAATTTCAACACTTAGGTACGGGAACATGGAATCTCGATGTGCAATGGACTGAAACAGCTACCCTTTTTCAAGACTATGTTTAATCCAATATACCTGAGTGTATCACAACATCAACCAAAAACACAATAAAAACACAATCCAACATCAACTATTTTTTTTTTCTTTATATAATAACTACTATATACTAACTACTAAAAACACAATAAAGCAATAATCCGTCCCCCATACTTAATTCATGCATTGTCCTCAATGTATAACAAATATAAAGCATGCAAAGCATAAATCAAGCATAGAAGAGAAAGTTAACACAACGAAACCTAAAACAACTTAAAATTCATGAAAATAAAATAGAAGGAAGAGTTCAAGAAAGCAAATCTGCGTTTGATGGCTCCTCCACAGATACGGTTGAAATGGGTTGCCTCCCATGCAGCGCTTAATGTTTAAAGTCTTTCAGCCTAGACTTGTACCTCCATTTACTCCTTTGGAGGAGCGGTATGCGGGCGAGTGGCTGCCCTCTTGCTGGTTTCAGCTTCCCGAGGAGGGTTCTCATGGTGTGATGCAGTAGTGTCCTTGCGAAGAAACCCAGGAGGATAACTCTGCAAGTTATTGACTTCCTGAGCAAGCTTGTTTATTGCAGTGTGACAGCGGATCAAAGAGCAGTTCATCTCAGAGATGTAATCGATCATGCAATTGACTCTCCAATCTGTCACCATAATACCATCGCGGAGAGAGGAGCGCAAATCATCAATCGAATCAGACAAGCTTTCCAGGGTGGCCATAGGCCGAGGAGCACGAGCAGCTGGTGAGGAAGAAGACTCTCCGGGATGCAGTCTGGGAGAGCGACGAGGCAGAGGAGGGGGACTGCGGGTACGCTCACGGATAGGACGATGGTCCCATGGACGAGTAAGCCCAGCTCTAGTGGCCGCTTGACGACCTTCTTCTTCCAAAGAGAGAACACGGCGTTGATTGACGCCCCTGCGAGGGGTACCCTTGGTTCGAGCCATGAGGAAGTAGAAGGAATTTGAAACTGCACGCTTAGACAAACCTTAGTAAAATCTGGAGGAGACAAAAAGGATGTATATGTAAAGCACAAAATAGGGTAGAAATCTCAACAGGCACACGGTTTTAACAAAGCTTCTCCGGGAAGGAGAAGAGTTATGATAGTTCACGGCCCAAGAAACTCCCCCACGTGTAAATATTCCTTTCTTTTCCTGGATTTATGGCATGCTTTCGGCTATAGCTTGTCTGTCACGGATCCTCGAGATTCGTTTGATTCCCCCACGCGTCCTTTCTTTTCCTTGATTCACGGCAATTAAACCTGCTTTCGGCTGTAGCTTATCTGTCACAGCTCCTCGAGATCAGTTTGGTTCCCCCACGTGTCCTTCACGAGCCAACAGCTTTTCCTTGTTTTCGGGTGACTTTAATCCAACGCGTAGATTTAATCTCAGAGATCGTCGATCCAACGGTGGAGATCTGCTCACTCGTTCTATAAATAGGTGCATTCTGAGCGACTGTTCACTCCAAAAGAAAATTCTTCCGAGTTCCAGTCTTTCTCTCTCAACCCTTCAGCCTTTCTTTCAAAACTCAAATCCTTTCTTCATCAACATGGAACCACAAACTCTGCAACTAATGGAGCAACAGACCCAGCAACAAATCGAGGATGGAGGAAACAACCAAGCAGCCGGGACTAATAACCGGTGGGCTCCCACACCGCCTCAACTAAGAATCCTCAAGGGCCTTTACTATGATAAGGGTTTTAAGTACCCAACTCCAGAGCAGATTCAAGAGATCTGCCTCCATCTGAAACAGTATGGGCAGATCGAGGACAAAAACGTCTTCTTTTGGTTCCAGAACCTCAAGGCTCGTGAGAGGCAGAAGTTGAAGGAATTTCGGAACGTTCCGGTTGGTGGATCTCTCGATCTCAATTTTGGATCCACTAGTTCTACTGATGATGGTAGATCCATTGATCTAAACTTTGGTCACGTGTCGGCTATGGTGTTGACCCATATTCCTCCTCACCCTTCAACACTAATACCAGTACTGCCTCCTTTGGCACAACAGGAGGACAATCTTTCATGGAACAACGAGGAGGAGATCACCAGGAGATTGAAACCCTTCCACTATTCCCCATGCATGGTGAGGACATCTTTGGCAACATGAAGACTACTTCCGAGGGAGGTAGCGGCTATGGCGGTGACTCTCGCATTTCCCTTGAGCTCAGCCTCAACTCCTACGGAAATGCAGACATAGCTTAGTATAGTGTATAAAGTTTTTTTTTTTTTAAATAGCTGAATTTAATAAGACAGAATGAATGCAGTTTTTTTATTTTATTTATTTATTTATTTATTTATTTTTTTTTTTTTTTTTTATTTTTTAATATATAGGACTCAAAAATAAAAGACAAATATATTTATAGGACTCAAAAATAAAAGACAAATATATTTATAGGACTCAAATGAAAGACAAATATATAAATCTCTTCCCCCACACTTAAATATTGCATTATCTTCAATGTAATCAATTAAAAGCATGCAATGAAATAAGTAAGCATAGATAGAAGACATTTACGAAAACAAATCCTAAAATAAAAACTAAAGAGAAAATTGAAAAATAAAAAGAAATAGGGAAAGAGAAAGCAAATCTGATTATATTCTGAATTGGGTTGCCTCCCAAGTAGCGCTTGTATTTTACGTCTTGCAGCCAGACGGTACCTACATTAAATAAAGTTAGTAACTATAATTAACAAAGAAAAACAAAATAAAAACAAGTATAACTATTAATTACAAACTACAAGTATAATTAACAAGTATATTGTACATAAGACACAAGTTAAGTATACAAGTGAGTATAAAACGTGAAAAGTATTTTTACAAGTTTAAAGTGTGAAACAAAATAATTTACACGTATAGAGTATTCACAAGTATTTCTTTTATTATAAACATTATTGATATCGAATCAAATTCCAAGCGGTAAATCAAGTGGACGTGCGGCCCAAGTATAGTCGCCTAGACACAAACTCCCTTTCAAATCGTTTGGGCAACCTTACTGAAATGGCCAGGTGGGGAGGGCGAACACGAGAGGAAAAATCCATTTTGGCATGAGCTACTCCCACATTGTGGTTTATGCCCATTTGCAAGCACTTCTGAATTCAAAAACCCGTCATGAACGTTGTCCCCTTCCTAGACACCATTCCACATAGGCTATACTTACTAAGATGAAAAAGTTCATAAGTGTGAAGACAGTTCAACAAGTGTTAATAAAGGCCGCCCTCAACCTTAAGGGACCTGAGCTAGGTACCAATAAGGGGTTTAGGCCAATATTAACAAAAGAGACTTCACCTATTCCTCTCAATTTACAACCTACAATTAAAATTCGTGTTCAATAATATAAATAATATTCAAACTAAGTTTTAAACAATTTATATACAACAAATATATACAATAAATGACACAATTTAACAAGTGATTTTCAATCCCCGGCAACGGCGCCAAAAATTGATGTCGCTTTGGGAAGCGCGCAATTTAACCCTGAAATATCGTTAGTAATATAAGTAAGTAGGGATCGTTCTATTCCGGGGATTGAGGGTACACCTGTAATTGTGTAACAAATAAAGAAAAGTATTATTTACAAAATAAAATAAAGAATATAAATATATACAATTGTATAAACAAATAAAGAATTAAAATAATAAAGTATTATTTACAAAATAAAATAAAGAATAGAAATATATACAAGTAACAAAATAAAAAGGGGGGTTTAAGAATTATAGAATTGAAAATTAAGATAAATAAAATAAAGAAAATGTAAAAACATATATACAAGGGTGGATCGCAAGGAACAAAGATCAAAACCACATCCATATGCAAGAAATCCAATTACAATTCCTATAGTTGATTTTAAATGTCATGAGAGAGGAGTTGATCATGTGAAACATTCGAAAGCAAATGATTTCCCATATTTTACTTTTCAATGCTAATTAACCTAAGCGAAAGCACCTAGATTAATCCTATCAAACATGCAATCAAGCCCTAGAAAGCTAGTCAATCATGACATGTTCAACGCATTAGACATAGAGAAAGGCTATCAACTCAAGTGTACAACTTAGTATGGAAAAGTCCACCTAATTGCAATCCTCTTTAATTAAATTCGGTCTTTGCACAAAACCTTTACTACTTTGATTCAAGTTTACACAAAACGAAAAGTCGATTTCATGTTCTTAAACCTAGCACCAATTATATCAAAACCCTAAGTGTTTGCAACCACATAAGATTAAAATACAAAAGTTTTCTATCATGCAAATTTAATTAAACAAACCCACATAAGCAACATAAAAATCAACATATAGAAATCACAACTTTATCTCAAAACATATAAACGGGCTTTAAACTTTGCCCTTAACATTATTTGTTAACTAGAATTCATAGTCTTACAAAATCAAACAAAGAAACCAAAAAGGTTACAAGGAAAAGGAACGAATTACACGTGAGTGGAGATGGAGATGGAGAGCTAGATGGTTGAATCTTGAATCTTGGAAGCAAGCCTTCAAGGTGGATGATGGAGGATATGATCTTCACGGCTCCTTCTTCTTCTTCCTCTCCTTGCTTGAAAACGCAGAACTTTGCAACTAGAGAATGGAGAAGGAAAATGGAAAGGAAATGGAGAGACAAAGAAGATGGAATGGATGAAGGAATTTGTGTTATGGATTCAGAAATTGGTCTCTATTTATAGGCTTCCAAGCAACACTATTTGGCCTTTAAACAAATCATAATGGGTTAGGTTTGAGCACTTAAACACTTGGTGGATTTGTTAGGTGAGAGCACTTAAACACTTAGTGGATTTGTTAGGTGAGATCACTTTCTCTTCCTTATTCCTTTAATTTTTATCTCCACTAAGAACTCAGTTTTAGCCTTTGACTTCTTCATATGAAATGTTCCACTATGAGTGTAGATCATTGTGGTAAAATTTCAGTATGTATTGCCATGTGGTTGGGCTGGAAATGCTGCTGGACCTCTTACAGGTCCAGTTTTCCGGTTTTGCTTCTGTAGAAAATTGGGCTGATTATTTGAAGGCCTTCCACTCATATTTTTCTCTGGCACTCTTCATAAGAAATGATCATTTGGGTGTCTAGAATGGATCTGGAAGGTTTCAGCTCATTTGAAGTTCATTTGGTCAGGCGGCCGCTCCTACTTCTTTGCTTGGCTTGGTTTCTCCTAGTCGGAGTAGGAATATGTGTAAAATTGATCTTTTAGTACATTTCCATTTTTCTCCATCATTTCCAGGTAATTATGGACCTAACGCTCATTTCACCTTCATCTACTCCAATGTACCTAAAAATAGAAATTGAATTAAAAATCGATTCAGTTAAGGAATTAACTAAGCAAAATGTGAGGAATTAACTATTAAAATACCGCATTAAAATGCTCCTATCAGTAACTGAAGTCCATCTAGGATCTTTACACACACACACACACACACACACACACACACACATATATATATATATATATATATATATATCTGAATCTAGATCCCCATAAAGATATGCTATAACCACATCCATAAGCTGCATATCAAATTTTTCCGAAACTACCAAACTGACAAGGTAGCAGAATGTTATAACATCCATTACGGGAGAATATGTCTCCTCGTAGTCGATTCCAAGGTGTTGTGAGAAACCTTGCTCCACAAGGAAAACTTTATATCTAACCACCTCATTTTTCTCATTACGCTTTCTAACAAAGACCCATTTATGGCCAACAAGCTTTACATTTGGGGGTGTCTGCGTTATAGGCCCAAATACCTGTCTCTTTGCTAGTGAATCTAATTCAGCCTGGATTGCATCTTTCCATTTAGGTCAATCTGCTCTTCGTTGACATTCTTTGACAGAGCGAGGTTCAATATCATCATATTCTATAATTCTTTTTGCAACAGAATATGCAAATGCATCATCAATAGAAATAGAATTTATGTTCATCATCTCATGTACACTAGTGTAATTCATGGAGATCTCCCTATTCTCTGGAATTCGTTTTGACATTGGAGTGTCCCCTAATGATGTCTCTTGGACATAACCATAATCCGGAATATTCTTATGAGACAGATTGTTTATATCGATGATTAATTGATTATTTTGTGTCAAACTTGCTTTCTTTCTTGGGTGAGAATGCATTGAACCTTTGGGTCTCCCTCCATTCCTTGTAGGGAGCCCAGCTTCAGCCACTGTGCCATCACCATTGTGGGCGCCGACGCTGTGCCCAATAACACTAGGGATGGCGTCATGTCCTCTGTTTTTAGGGACTTCAATCCATGCAGGCATGTTTGCAGCAGGTATGTGTGATCTCGTCACTTTAGCGATATCAGAAAATGCATCAGGCATCGAATCTTCTAAGTTCTGAAGATTGAGAATTCTTCGCACTTCAATTTCGGACTGTGCAGTTCGGGGATCAAGATGAGACAAAGTGAGGACAGACCGAGATGATTCCTGTCGTTCATGTTGAACATTTATGTTCTTATCTCCCTCTAATGACGAGAAGACTGTCTCATCAAAGTGAAAATTTGCAAATCTAGCGGTAAAGAGATCGCCTGTCAAGGGTTCTAAGTAGCAGATAATAGTTGGGGAGTCATATCCAACAAAAATGCCTAATAGTCTTTGAGGACCCATTTTGGTGCCCTGTGGCGGTGCATTGGCACATAAACTGTACACCTAAATATGCGTAAGTGTGAGGCATCAAACTCATACCCAGTCACCATCTGGGATGCAGAAAATGGTTGAGTGGCAGTGGGCCTTAAACGAATAAGCACAGCTGCCAATATTGCATAGCCCAAGCAGAAATAGGGAGATTGGTGCTCATAACCAATGCTCTAGCAACCATTTGTAGTCGTTTGATGGCAGCTTCTGCGAGACTATTTTGGGTGTGAACATGAGGAATTGGATGTTTAACTTCAATCCCAATGGACATGCAATAATCATTAAAAGTTTTTGATGTAAACTCCCCAGAATTGTCAAGTCTTATTGGCTGAATAGGATAATCAGGGTGGTGAGCCCTTAACTTAATAATTTGACTAGGAGTTTAGCAAATACAGCGTTCTTGGTGGACAAAAGCATGACATGTGACCAGCGTGTTGATGCATCAACCAACATCATAAAATATATAAATGGCCCGCAAGGTGGTTGAATAGGTCCACAAATATCACCTTGGATTCTTTGCAAGAATGGTATGTTTTCTTTAGTTTCCTTCGCATAGGATGGTCTCGATCCTAATTTTGCTAAAGAGCAAGCTTTGTAGAATGAATGATGGGCTTTAGAAGCAACTAATGAGAATTTTGGTTGAGCCATGAAGTCACAATTGACTTTAGAAGTAGAATTTGGAAGCAAGGAATCGAAGTACAGGTGGCGTAAATGCCACCTTTGGGCTGCATGGGAACGGCAGCGCCGGCCATAAATGGCCGAAAATGCAAGGTTATGGCACCGTGAGGTGTAGGTGCTCCTTCTTGGTCCAAAATTCAATTTTTACTTCTTTTCATTTTGAAAAATGGATGTCCGTGTGAAGTATTTAATATACGGATCATCATATCACGATTTGGATGTCCCAAACAGAACATGCCAAAGCCTATATGTGTGAGAATCCCATAATTCATCTCTCATGACATGGTTGGATTCAATGATTTGAATAGTGGTTGCATACAACCCACTAGATCGACACATCAGTTTCTCTAAGACTCGTTTATGTCCGTAGTCATTAGAGGTGATACAAAGGAACTCTTATCCATTTTCACAATGTGATTAACTCTTATATCTTTGAAACTCAATAGGGTTCTTCCAGCCCTAGGAGCCTAAAGAGCTTCAGTGACATTAATAATTGTGCCATTTGGTAACATAAATTGGGCTAGTCCTCTACCATGAATCAATTTAGATGATCCAGCCATTGTAGTCACATAAGATCGAGTAGGCGTCATCCATAGAAAGAGTGGCCTATTTTGAAGAATTGTATGTGTGGTTGCACTATCCATGAGGCATTCTAGCTCTCCGGGAAACATACTGAAAAATAATAAAGTCCAAAATTAAAATATGTCCAAAACATTAAAAAACAAATCGATACTTTATTAATAAAATACTTTATTAATCGATACTTTGTAGCTAATTGATTGCTTGCATTGTATTGCTTTGCTTGAACCAATGCTCACTTGATCCACATCGATGACACATGTCATTGTGATTGCCTCCCTTTAATTGAGGTGCATTGTTTGTACTTGGTTGGCGTCCCCTAGAGGAATTGGTGCCATTACCACGGCCTTGGGTGGCTCCTCCACGTCCTGGAGCCCCACGGCCCCTTCTCCCACGTTGTTATGTGTTGCCTTGTTTCTGTCCTCCATTCTGAAGGTTACCTTCCTTTGTAGGGTGGTTGTATGGACCAATACATCCGTTTTGTCCCTTCATTTTAGGGTTCCACTCCTTGCGCCCGCCTTTGGGTGCATTATTATAATTCGCCTCATGAATGCTCTTAGTTCCAACAAGCCTTGAATTATAATTTTTCACGAGGATGTTATCACTTTTCTCAGCTACAAACATGATATTAATTAGTTGATGAAACCTCGTGATCCATCCAGAATTGTACTCACCTCTATATTGCTTAGATACCAAAATTGTTGAGATGGGGAAGGTGGAGAGAGTTTTCTCAATTAGCTCTTGCTCTATGATGAGTTGTCCACAGAATCCCAACATGGTTTTGAGGCATAGAGCTTACGAATTATATTCAGATCTGGACTTAAAGTCGATGAATTGTAGATTGCTCCATTGAACCTTCAAGTCAAGGTGGAGGGAATCCTAAACATTACCAAAACGCTCTTCTACCGCAACCCATAGTTCTCTAGCATCCTTGATCGCCATGTACTCTAATCGAAGTGATTTTTCCATGTGGCGTCTCATCAAGATGAGAGCAATGGTGTTATTTGTAGTCGTACGCTAGAATAGGAGCTCAGGGTTTGGTGTCTGAATTATGGATGTGATCCCTTTTAAAGTGAGATAGTTCTCAACATCTGTGACCCAATTATGGTATTCCGAGCCAATTGAATCAAGCATGGGAAAGTCGAGCTTCGGTTTCGACATCCTGAAAATAAGAAGGAGAAATAGATTTGTTTTGGAGTCAATGCTTCCACGAAAACTATTAATAATAAGATTTCTGAGCTATGCTACCAAGAAATCGATTTCCAAGAATATTTGAAAAAGACCGAAACAATGATGTTTATATGGTCATAAATTGATGCTTATAGATGCTCTGAGTCCAAAGTCTTACAAACGCTCTTAGTTTGTTTAGCGTGAATCCCCACGATTCAGCTTTTTAAAAAATCGAACCCACGTTATAAGAAAAGTGGGATGTAGAAGAAGGGAGGTTGCAAGTCCCTGAGAAAAAAGAAAAGAATTTAAAGAACAGAAAGCAGGAACTTTAATCTTAAATACTTGTTGATTCAAAGCTTGAAACCTTGAGTCTTGAATTCTTGAACTTTGGAGACGTTGTAGGTCGAGTTGATGGGGAACCTTAGATGGCTCGGTGATGCTTGGCCGGTGGAGAGGATGTGAGGCTATGTATGGCGCGGAGGAGTTGCGACGTTGGTGAACAGTGGCGGTGGTGCGGCTAGCGTGGGATAGGTGAAAGAGATTTTTATTTGTGGTTTTTGGTTTTTGAATTCAGGGTTAGCGCTCATGCTGATAACATGTTTAAGAATAAAAGATTCAAGAGAGATTGATGAGAGAATTGTGTGTTCCACTATTGATAGTAGGAGGCCTATATATAGGGATTACATAGTACAAATACTAATGATACAAGGAAATAAAACTATTTCGAATAGGACTAGGAATTCTAGAAACTTCTCTCCTATTACAATTATAAAACTAATCCTAGTTTGATAAGGCGCACTAAATGTCAACATTGTTCAACATATGGTATATTGTGTTGTCTAGTAATGCACTTAATTATAAGCTAAGGATCACCCTCTACCAACATGTTACAAATGTTAGTGTGAGTCATTGTTCCCTATTAGGAATAGACTATAAGGGAATATATTGTTGTAACTACTTACCTTGTATAGGTTGTGTAGTACAATAGTACACAATAGTTGTAGTACAATTGTAGTCTGTTTATATACACCACAGAATGAGTGTAATAATATATCAGAAAAACTATTCTCTCAATCTTGTCTTATTTGACTTGGTATCAGAGCAAAGATCCAAAAAGGACTTTGTCTCTTTCTTTCAGTTTTTTCTCAATCCAAGGAAAAACAATTGGGTTAAAAGCCAATTCTTTGTTCAGCCTCTGAAACGACGTCGTTTGACGTCTTCTTCATCTCGTTCGTTAGCTCGACTTCGTCTTCAGCAACAGACCGGTTCGCTCGCTCGACTTCGTCTTCAGTAGCAGACAGATCGATCCGTTCCAGGTCGGTCCACAGATCGCCGGCGCTCTTCTCCCCGACCTTTAGTCCAGACCGGCCTCGTCTTGTGTCCCAGACCGCCGTCGTCTGCCTCCTACATCAGATCCATCTGCGTCCGCCGTCGTCTACCTCAGATCGTCGAATCCCTTCAGTCGACTCAGTCCGGCTTCGTTCCTCTTCCGATCGTCCTTCTCCCTCGGTCAGAACCAGCAATCGGATCCAGCTGAACAATAATCCGGTCAACTCGGTCGTCCCTCTCCACTCAAGGTCAGAAACTCGGTGACCCGGTCAACTCAGTAACCCGGTCAACTCGGTAACTCGGTCAATTCCAACAGTTAAAAAAAAAAAAAAAAAAAACCATATATATATATATATATATATATATCGCTGCAATTGTTGGAATATCCTCTTTTTCCGCTGCATACTCTGTGTTTTTTGCTACTGTATTGCTGTGATGGGTGGTGATCAAAGTGAAGGTCAGGGTTCTAAGACCAATGAGGTTCAGAAAGTTGAAGTTTCGGTTAAGAGCTCAGAAGGTGGCTCTTTTGGTGGTACCAAACTCACTGGTACCAATTTCCGAACATGGAAGAAGATTATGTCCGTTTATCTTCGCGGGATACACAAGATGGGCCATGTGACAAGAACAATCAAGGTTCCTAGTGAAACTGACATAGAGGCCTATGCTAAATGGGAAGATGATGATGGGTTAGTAATGTCTATCTTATTTAGAGCCATGACTGATGATGTGCTACAGATGGTAGAGGAATGTGAAACTGCTGAGGCAATATGGAAGACGTTGGGAGATCTCTATACAAATGAATCTGATTTTATACAGGTTCATGAACTGATGTGCAAAGCTGCAGGAATGCAACAGAATGGGCAACCAGTGTCAGTGTTTTTCACCAAACTGAAGAATGTATGGGCTGAAATTGATCAGAAGCGTCCTTGCAAGATCAAGAATCAGGAAGATCTTGTGTGGTACCAGAAGGAGAAGGAGCTAGAAAGGGTTCATGTCTTCTTGAGAGGGCTTGATGAGAAGCATAGCAGTGCTAAGGGAGAATTGCTCAGAATGACAGACCCTCCTAGTTTGAACACAGCTTTTACATACATCCGCAAGGATGAGTCTCAGCAGGAAAGTGTCAAACATGCACAGGTTGAAGTCTCTAGCCTCGCCATTCAGGCCAAGTCACCTGCACCTTTCCTTCAGCAACAGAGTTCAGCCCCACTTCATCAGCAAGGCTTCTCCAACCGTCCTCGTCCTCAATGCTCTTATTGCAATGATCTTGGGCATGTTCGGGAGACTTGTTGGAAGTTGAACCCACACCTTAAACCTAAAAAGCAAGGTTATCGCCTTAAGGGGAAAGCAGCTGCAGTTCACTTGGTCCAAGAACCAGATTTCTATGGAGTGGCTGGCCAAGATCATCATACAGTAGGTGGAGCTACCCCTACAGCCTCTATAGCAGGTCGAGGTAAAATTGGTTTGGCTTTACAGATTTCTAACTTTGTTGGTTCTGATACATGGATTATTGATTCTGGTGCCTCCGATCATATGACTTATGACAAATCATATTTTACTGAATTGTCTTCCCCATCAGTGTCCTATGTAACCAATGCCAATGGTGAGGCATTTCCTGTGTTAGGGTCAGGGTCAGTGCGTATTACTCCCACTTTAGAACTTCATAATGTGTTATATGTGCCTGACTTATCTCATCACTTGATATCTGTCCCACAATTGAACACTGAGTCTAAATGCTCTGTAACCTTTTACCCTATGTATGTGATTTTTCAGGATCTTCTCACCAGGGAGATAGTTGGTCGGGGGTATCTGAGGGGCAGGTTATTCCATCTGGATCAGACATACGCAGGAGAGAAACCAGGAGCACAGTCCCGGGCCGCTTTGACTTCGACTTCTGATAAGTTAAGTGAGATTTGGTTGTGGCATCGCCGTTTAGGGCATCCATCTTTTAGTCTTATGAAGAAAACCATGCCTACTCTGTTTATTGGTGTGGATGAGTCAATTTTACATTGTGAAACATGTGTTTTAGCCAAGAGTCATCGTGCTACTTATTCTCCTAGTATTTCTAATAAAAGTGTTCTTCCTTTTGAGTTGATTCATTCTGATGTTTGGGGACCTTCTAGAGAGCCTACTGTATCGGGTATGCGATATTTCGTGTTGTTTATTGATGATTGTACAAGATTGTCCTGGGTTGCTCTTCTTAAAACCAAAGATGAAGTCTTCCCCGCTTTTCAAACCTTTCGTAATCTTGTTCAGACACAATATCATAGCACCGTTAAAGTCCTTCGTTCTGACAATGGGGGGGAGTATGTTAATCATGTGTTCCAAGAGTTTTTTAAAATCCATGGGATTGTTCACCAAACCACGTGTCCACAAACACCAGAACAGAATGGAGTGTCCGAACGGAAAAACCGTCATTTACTTGATATGGCTCGAGCCCTTCTTTTTAGTGCTCATATGCCTAAGTATCTTTGGGGCGATGCTATACATGCTTCCTCTCATCTTATCAATCGTCTTCCATCCAGTGTCCTTCAGGGCAAAATTCCATTTGAGGTTCTCGCCTCCCATGTCTCCTTACCATCCTTTCACAATCTTCCAGCTCGTGTTTTTGGTTGTGTTGCCTTTGTCCATGTACCAAAAAATCAGCGGTCTAAGTTGGATGCCCGGGCCCTTAAGTGTGTGTTTGTTGGCTACGGAGGTCATCAGAAGGGGTACAAGTGCTATCATCCACCCAGCAGAAAGTATTATGTCACTATGGATGTTACTTTCTTTGAAGACATGAGTTATTTCTCCTCTTCAGATACAGCTCTTCAGGGGGAGAATTCATATTTTGAAGAGCTATATCATGGAGAGGGAGAGGAATCAGAGGGAGAAGGAGAAGCCACACAGCCAGGAGGTATTTTGACGGATCCGATTGAAACTATTAGCTCGCCGCCTCCAACAGCAGAAGCACCAGTTCCCATTACTCGGAATGAGGTTGGAGACACAACTGCCCCTCCTACCATCGCTTCTACCCCTGACCCACAGCTTCCTGGTACTGAAGATCATCCATTTGAGGTATGTCCATCCACTGATACTAGTAGTAGTGACTCTAATGTTGAGTCTAATGTTGAGCAATATGTGTTACCACATAGGACCACTCGAGGTCAATCAGCCAAAAGATATGAACCTACTCTTACTGCCAAATCAACATATCCAGTAGCCAACTATATGTCCACTAGGAGGTTGTCTAAGTCATATGAATCATTTGTGAATCAAATATCTACTGTATCAGTACCTAACAAAGTGCAGGATGCGTTGGGGGATCCAAAGTGGAGGAAGGCAATGGAGGAAGAGATGGAGGCGTTGCAGAAGAACAATACTTGGCAACTTGTGCCTCCACCACTAGGCAAGAAAGTTGTAGGTTGTCGTTGGGTGTTTACAGTGAAGCATAATGCAGATGGATCAGTAAATCGGTACAAAGCACGCCTTGTAGCAAAGGGGTTTACTCAGACGTATGGTATAGACTACGATGAAACATTTGCTCCTGTTGCCAAGATGAACACCATTCGGGTTCTGCTCTCATTTGCTGCTAGTTTAAATTGGCCACTCCGACAGTTTGATGTTAAGAATGCGTTCCTTCATGGAGAGTTAGTCGAAGAGGTGTACATGAGCCTTCCACCTGGATATGTAGTTGCTTCTCCAGGTGATTTTGTATGCAAATTGAGAAAGTCTCTGTATGGTCTTAAACAGTCACCTCGTGCTTGGTTTGGAAGATTTTCACAGTTCATGCGGAAGGTTGGTTACAGACAGAGCAACTCAGACCATACCTTGTTCCTCAAGCATCAACAAGGGAAGGTAACAGCTCTAATTATTTATGTGGATGATATGGTAATCACTGGCAATGATACTGTTGAGATGGATAGACTGCAGGGACAACTAGCCTCTGAGTTTGAGATGAAGGACTTGGGAGAACTTAAGTACTTCTTAGGAATTGAGGTAGCCAGGGGGAGAGAAGGAATCTATCTATGTCAAAGGAAGTATGTCCTTGACTTGCTGACAGAGACAGGTTTGTTGGATTGCAGACCTATTGATACTCCTATTGAGCAGAACCATTGTTTAGCTGAGTATCCAGATCAGGTACCTACTGATCGAGCTCGTTATCAGAGGTTAGTTGGGCGCTTGATTTATTTGGCTCATACTAGACCAGATGTTGCATATGCAGTGAGTGTGGTGAGTCAGTTCATGCATAATCCGAGTGAGAGTCACATGGATGCTGTTATGCGAATTCTGAAGTACTTGAAGTCAGCTCCAGGAAGGGGAGTACTGTTTTCTAAACACAACAACATTCTTGAGGTTTGTGGCTTCACAGATGCAGATTAGGCTGGAAATATCACAGATAGGAGGTCAACATCAGGTTACTTTACTTTTGTGGGAGGTAATTTGGTTACATGGAAGAGTAAGAAACAGAAAGTTGTGGCACGTTCTAGTGCTGAGGCAGAGTATAGAGGTATGGCTCACGGAGTGTGTGAGTTGTTGTGGCTGAGAAATCTGTTACGTGATCTGGGTTTCAAACTCAAAAATACCATGCAGTTGTATTGTGACAACAAGGCAGCCATCGACATATCACAGAATCCAGTACAGTATGATCGTACTAAGCATGTGGAGGTTGATCGTCACTTTATAAAGGAGAAGTTAGATGCCAAAATTATTAGCTTCCCTTTTGTTCGAAGCGAAGAGCAGCTTGCAGATGTACTCACCAAAGGGGTTTCTAGGAAGGCATTTTATGACTCACTAAGCAAGTTGGGCATGGTTGATGTATATGCGCCAACTTGAGGGGGAGTGTTAGTGTGAGTCATTGTTCCCTATTAGGAATAGACTATAAGGGAATATATTGTTGTAACTACTTACCTTGTATAGGTTGTGTAGTACAATAGTACACAATAGTTGTAGTACAATTGTAGTCTGTTTATATATACCACAGAATGAGTGTAATAATATATCAGAAAAACTATTCTCTCAATCTTGTCTTATTTGACTACAAAGACCTTTTCTTTTGGCTTCAATTACAGTGTCTCAGAGATCTGTTAGCAGATCTATAGCTTCTGCTAACAGAACATTGGTGCAACCAATTCTTTTAGAGCTTGGTAATATCTCCGTACTTAAGTTTAACCGTATAGTTACCATAATTATATAAATTTTTCTTTAGAGCAGCACTCATCACCTATTATAAAAAAACACCATACCAAAAGCTAGTCCACAACCCAAACTTAACCCTAGCCTAAAAAGAAACCCTAGCGACTACTACCATTCAGAAACTATAGTCATCGGTAACAACCTTAGAGCAAGTTCACCTGTTAGGTCACTGGGTCAAATATTATTCACTGCTTTTTTTATTTTTATTTCCATTCTCTGGGTCACAGCTTGGTCAGTTTCGTGACCTACAAATTGACCTAGAGTGACCCAGGTAAGTTTTAGGTCACGAAATTAACCCAAAATTGACTCAGAGTGACCCAGGTCAGTTTGAAAATTGTGCTAGTGACCCAGAGGGTGCAATTAAACATAAAAAAGTAGTGAATAATATCTGACCCAGTAACCCAACGATTGAACTTACTCTTAGAACCATGAAACTCATTGCAAAAGAGGACGTGCACCATTATCCTTCACCATTTCGCCACAAGAGATGTGTGACCCCATCACCGCTGAAAGCTGACTCTGTCAACCCAAAACACCACAACAAATGAACATCAAAGCCATCAATGCAACCAAAAGGACCACCAAATCAATTTTCAATGCAAGAAGCAAGGCCTCGAAGAAGAGGACATATGTGAGAATTAGGACACTAGGGAGAAAGTATGACCAAGGCCCAAAGAGTCTAGCCATTGGAACAAAGAAAAACTCCTTCACCAAAATCAAAGAGATGGGGAGAACGGTAAGGGACGAGAGAACATATAGGGAGAACCGAAAGGGACGAGAGAAAGGAGAGAGTGTAAAGAGAGAACAAAGGTCTCCGTGATCGATGTTGTCGATGAAAAGTATGAAAGTACCTTGAACCGCAGACTACTGACTGCTACTCTGCTAGGTTATAGGTAGAGAGAAAAAATATCTCTCATTTCAACCAAATCATATTTTTATCATCACTAAAAATGTTGTTAAACAAAGAGAGATATATCGATAACCAAATGAAAGGCATTCATTTCATTCTTGTTTCGGGACATCTAGTTCGTGGGCACGCATTTTCTTTTTTCTGTTTCTTTCTTCTCTCTCTCTCTCTCTCTTTTTTTTTTTTTTTTTTTGAGAGGCCGGCAACATTTAAATCTTTGTAAGTAGGTATCCTCACACATGAACGGGGTTCTTTTTGTTAAAATTCTTGCTATTTTTCATAACATGCATATGAATTGAAATTATGGTCTACCAGTCCAGAGGTACCCAAAGGACCTAGATAGTGGCCATTTACAATGATCGGGGTACCAGACAAGATTAACCGATCGACAAATTTTTTGGGATTTTGACCCAAAGCACAAAATTGAGCAAATGTTTTCCCACTTACTTCATCAACAAAATTTTATTCCTGCTAACCCAATTTAACATAAAATGTCAATTTTTCCCTTAATTTAACTAAAACTACATAATGCCACTCTCATCTCTCTCTCAAGCGCGACTCTCTCATCTCTCTCTCAAGCGCGACTCTCTCTCTCTCTCTCTCTCTCTCTCTCTCTCTCACACACACACACACACACACACACTCAAATTCACCGCTGATTTCACTTCTGTAGGCGACAATGCAAACCCTGGCAGCCGGCAACTCCTTCGACGTCGTCTCTCGCTTCATGTTTCTATTCCAATTTACGAACATGTGCTTCCAACCGGCGGTAGCTAGTGTGGAGATGGAATCGTTGAGGAGGGACAAGGTCACGCAATCAGATCGAGTTTTGAGGAGGCTCTGGGCTCGAGGTCCCGGAGGACGTTAGCAACATCATCCACGACCCTTGCCACGCCAGAAGACTACTTCCAGTCCCGGGTCTGCAACGGAAAAGAAGGGATAAGTGGACATGGGTGCCCAAATCAGTTTAGTTTTTTTTTTAGGTAAAATGAGGGCAGATTTGTTTTTTTTTTTTTTTTTTGGTAAAATGAGGGAAGAATGAAAAAAAAAAAAAGGAACAAAAGCAAGGTTTTATTGAGGGGCAATAGATGTCCGTTGAATATCTATTGGGGGAAAATAGACGTCTATTAGGGGGCAAGAGACTATTGGAGGTAATAGACGTCTATTGAGGGAAATAAACATTTCCAGTGACCTATGAGATCTCTAACGACCTTTTTGGGGACCTCCGGCGAGGTTTTTAGAAAAGTACGGTGGGAGACTGTTGGTGACCGGATTCCCGCAAAAGTTGGCCAGAATCTGACGACCGGTGACGGGGCTCCGGGGAAGTCTCCTATGGTCTCTCTCTTTCAATTTTCTATCTTTCTCTCTCTCTTTAAGTAACAAATGGGTGAGGGTAATATGGTATTAAAAAAAAAACTTAATGGGGTATTAAGGAAGACTTCCTTAGAGTGTTTTGGGTAAGGGAGAATTAAAAAAACTTAATAGGGTAAGTGAGAAAAAAATCCCCAGAAATGGAGTAAATGGACAAAAACCAATTTTTTTTTTTAACCAAGAAAAAGACAATAAAATGGTTCGTTGAAAATGACAGTGAGAATTCAGATAAACAAACTAATACTATTGGAACAGAGCAGATTTATTTTTCAGAACCATGAGATGAGATTTGAGATTCATTCAACATCCACATCGGACCCATGTGGCAATAACCATTTCTGCCCATAAACTTAACCAGCAAAACAAAGAGATTGTTAAATAAATTTTGGCATATATGGTTTTGTTGCTGATTTAAAATGAATAATTGTTCAAGCGTGGCAATAATTAATACGAGAAGATGACTAAGCTTCACAATGTCAATCGTTTTAGGGAGAGTACAATGAGGATATACAAGACAAACCAAAAGATAAAGGAGTCAAAAAGAAAAAACACAGATAAAAATCCTCTCTATAATAACACTAGAAAACAAGAATTTGATGGCCAATTTGTCGATGATATGTATCATCCTCAACCCATTATTCATATCCCCCATTCCTTATTTCTCTATAAATTGGAGCCCTCAAACCATTTGAATCCCTCCCTCTCATTCCATCTCCCCCTTATAACTGAAAACCAACGTATATGGTGCAAGTCTGTGTTAAACAATTGCCCTCTCCCCAATTTCCCTATAAATTGGAGCCCTTAAACCATTTTTATCCTGCCTCTCATTTTGCTTCCCCTTTTATATCCAACACCGACACATATAGTACAATCCGAGAGTTGGCTTCCCCACTTCGCAATCTTCCTTACCAAGTTTGTAACAAAAAATGAAGCTTATTACTTCGATGTTGCGTATGTTGATACTTGTCTTGGTCATCTTCTTGACTTTCTCTAGGGTTTCGGAGGCCCGTCTACTTCAAGGACGTCATCACCAAGGCATTGTGCATGAACGTGTAGACAGCAAACATCTTTTGAATCAAATACTTGCTCGTTATCAAGAGGTGCAAGTAGACGGCAGCCCCAACACTGATAGGAAGGTACCAGGAGGACCAGATGGTCAACACCACTAATCTTTGGCCATTACATTTTGGAGGTTTCTAGCTTGGGTGGTGGTTGAGACTATTTACCTCCGCCAATGCCAGAGAGGGGTTTCACCCTGCCCCTTTTGAGCACTTATGTAATCAGAAAAGAAAAAAAAAATACTACATTTTGGATAAGGTTATCTGTACGTATCTGGAAATGAGTACTTGCATTTTCTATTTTCCATCTCAGAAGCTTTCCTCACATATAGTTAAAGAGAAATGCGATCTTCTTTGCCAATGTTATTTTATTATTTTACTTTGAGGAGTCCTCGTTTAACTAATCAGCTCCAGCTATTATTGTAGCTCTAGCCAAATGTTTCTTATTGTCTACTATATATCAAACTCCGACCCCTAAGGCCCTAAAAATGAAACTCCGACCCCTAAGGAACTATAAAAATGAAAAGGAAGAAAAAGACATTTCTCCTCCAGAAGAGTAAAGTGCATGCATGTTATCATGACTAGTACATTTTCGGAGATCCGGCTTCAATTATTTCAATACAATAGAAAGACTGGGCAGGAAATTTTTGGTTTCAACGACGAGCATTTTAGCCACCTCTTTCTCCTAACCTCCAAACACCTTACCCGGACAGTACATCACTTGTGGCGTTCAACCAGATCGGTTAAAGCAATTTAATAATTGATTTTTTTTTTTTTGTTGTCAGCAGATCGATTATTGATTTTCTTTAAAGGAGCAATTTGATTATGCCGAAATGATCTATTGCATGTTCCTTCATGCGTTCCAATCAGGGCTGACCCTGAGGGCTGCCACCTGAGGCAGCCGTCTCAGGCCACCGGTTCTCGGGGGCCTCGAGTAATTTAATTCTGCATATATGTTATATTTTAGTATATATATATTTTGTGCCTTCCAAAGCACATGTTGATGCTTTGCGCTAGCGGAATTGACATTATTCCTTATTCCTACTAACCAAGGTTCAAATGTTGCCTCTTTTTCACTTCTTTTTGTTTAATTTTTCAATTAGTTAAGTCATTCTTTGGGCCCAGTTCGTACCTTGCATCTCCCTTTCAAGTATTTTTTTTGGTTTTTTTTTCTTACGTATTTCAGAAATTTATGTAGGATTAAATATACATATAATACATGATTTTGTGCTATTATTTGGTGCAAAAAAAAAATTAAAAAATACACACACGTATATATAAATATGGTAGGCCACATTTTAATTCTTCGCCTCAGGCCGTTAGAATCTCAGGACCGGCCCTGGTTCCAATTTATGACTTAAATGTGCAAATTAAAATTAATTTCCTTTTTTGGCAGTATCAGGTGCTCTTTCGAGTAGAAAGCTCCAATCAATATATCATATTTTTTGTGATTGTCGGTACTCTCCTTTTGCTCTCCCACCATTGCCACTTATCAAAATCTTCAATTGTCCATTTCAAGACTATAATATTATAGACTGGCAGCAATTGCTGTTTCAGAGTAATGGCGAGTGTTAGTTTTCATGCACTATTAGTTTAGCTTCCAAGCAACGAAGCCGGATTTGGAAGCACTGAAGCAGATGGCTATCGAACATCTCAACCGGAAAAGATCAAACCCGTCAACACTGCTGGCAGAGGCCGTGCTAGTAGCTACCTGAGACATTGCAGCAATTGTCCAAAGCAACATATACCCTGTTTTGAGCGCAAAGGAAATCTTTTCCTCTTTTTTTTTGACAGTAAAAGTCAACTATTTTATTAATAATAATCATACGAAAAATTATAACTTATAGATGTAGAAACTATATCAAAATATAAAATGGCAAGAGCAATACTAGATGCAATAAAGCATCGGAAATAAAACCTAACAAGAGCACGAAATGATGCAGTTAAGCATTTGATGGGGAACCGGACAGAATCCTGGCTATGTAAAACGGTACAAATAGTATGGCCGACCATACTTCCACGCAAAAATATACGTCGAATAGAGGGTAACCTTCTATCAAGGTAACCGGTGGTAGTGTGACCGACCTTGCCTACTCCACGCAAAATATTGCGCTGAATAGAGAGAAATTTTCTACCTAAGTAACCAAAGAAGCAATTCCAACATGTAGAAAAATTTAGGGCCTTTAAAAAGTCTCCCGGGTCCCAAATGCGAACCCTAATAGCCTCGGGCTCATTCACCAATTGCAAAGCCCCAAGAAAGAAGACCCAGCCCAAAACCCTACTTGAGCAACCCAATAGAGCAGAGGCCCAGGCCCACAAGGTTCTACTTTGGGCACCCAAAGCCACACTGGGCACCAGCCTTGACCTCAGCCCCGATATTTGCTCCACCGCCCGTCGTTGGAGAAGGCACAACCCGGCTCCACCAATGCGACTCCACCTGAGACTAGACCAGAGATGATCTAAAAGTTTAGACTCCAACCAACGTCAGAATAACATGACGTCAACCCCCCTCGAATTCAGCTTCTGCTCCGACCGAGAATCCCAGCGGTACATCCTCCAACCACCAATCACTAATCGCCGCCGAAGAGGTAGACTTGTAAATGGATCAGATTTGGATATAATCGACCTAAATCCAAATCCGTTTACTTAAAAAAAAAATCGATCTAAACCCGCTCCGTTAACCCGGCGGATCATTGATAGCTTGATCCAAATCCGTATCCACCGGGTTAACGGATACCCGATCCGCTAATCCGATCCGTTTATAATTTCAAATATTTTAACATTTTAAATAGTAATATTAATTTATGTCATTATACCTCATAAGAAATTAATAAATATTAAAACAACATGAAAACAATCACCAAAAGTAGAATTACGTTATCAAAATTCTTAATGCTACCTGTTCCTTAAATGTCTGCAAAAAATTTGTATTAGAAATTCTTCATATTTTATATTTTAAAAAATAATAATATATTAATAAAAAATATTATTTTATTATTACAAGAACGGGCCGGATCATTAAAGGATCGGATCGACCTAAATCCGTATTTGATCTGTTAAATAAACGGGTTAACTGATTCGGATCATTAACGGATCAAGGGATCAAAATTTTCGATCCAAACCCGTCCAATAGCCACGGATCTGGAGTGGGTCCGGATCAAAATCTGGTTCATTTACAGGTCTACGGAGAGGATCCGGATGCATTACAACCATCCACAGCCGAAGCCCTGCAGCAGCACCCAGAAACCATCTCCTCCCAAACCGAAAGGATTCATACTCAACACTGATGGACCCGGGATCCCAAGTTTGGTTTGGATCCACCAGATCATGGCGCCGCCCTACACCACCATCCGTGAAATAGAGTGCAGCACGAACAAAGCCCGATGAATCCCATCGGCAAAAAGACGAGAATAGGGTGCAACAACCCTAAGATTGAAGAGGGGAGATTCTCGAGTCCAATAGGCTCAACAGCCAAGGACCACGGCCATCACTGCAATCCAAGAAAATCGAACGGGCATACCCTAGGGTTAGCCGCTGCAAAGAGGAGTGAGCGAGAGCTCTCATTTTTCCCCCTTCAGTGATAAAGGAAATCTTTTCCTGATATAGACCGAAACTTTATTTATAAGGTTTGATTTTCTTTTCTGGCTGAAGGTGACAACTTTATTAAAACTAGAAACTGATCAGATGCAATACAAATCAGTTTATTTTTATTTTATTTTTTGGAACGGAGAAAATTAATTATTGGAGAGAGTGGGAAAATTACTTACTGACCTGCATAGTTTGTTAAATACAGAACGTGTGTTTTTTTTAAATAATTTATATAATTTTTGAATTAATTTTTTTTTTGTAGTATATGTAAATATGAAAATAAAACTTAAAAAATCGTGAATAATACGTGTACAAAAGTACAAGAAATTTAACATGTCGATTTTAACAATACGTAATACGGAAGTATTTTTAAGAATACGTCAGGATGTGTATTATTCGCATATTATGTGAGAAAGTACTCACAAAGTTGACTAAGAGGGGTGTATTCAATTCAGATTTTAAAAGATTTTTTTTTAGTTTTTATAATCCATGGATTTACTTAATCCACGAATTTTTAAATTTTATTTGGACTCTGATTTATTCGAATGAATTTATTTACTGGTATTGTTTAGATTTTACAAATCCTTATTATATTTTTGGTAGGTGTAAAAGTAAAATGGGGAAATTAGTCTACTAATTTCATTAGATAGTCCCTTTATATAAGGTGAGGATTACAATAGTAATAGCAATTACAATAATGACAATAATGGATGATTGAGCTTGATGTAGGACGAAATTTCAGCCAATTTCAACAAAGAATCTAGAAAAGAAAGAAGTGTCTCTACATTAAGAAGAATGATTTGAATATTGGAAATTGGTATTCAAATAGGCTCCTTAATGATAAAATTAGTCATAAATTACTCTTTTGGATATATCGGGATTTTCGAGCAAAATGTTGGTTAGGATTCCAAATACTTATTTGCGTAATATTCTTTAGTATCTAGGATTCTATTTCCGATATTTATTTAATGAGGTGTAATTAGGTTTCCTAGTTTTAGTCTATAATAAATTGTTCTTTTTGTTTTCTAGTTGCATTAGGTTTATGCTATGTGCCCTATATAAAACACCTTTTAGATTGTAATATTCATTCATGTTATCAATAAAAACCAAATATTAAAGAAGTTTATCTATGTTTCTTACGGTTGTGTCCGAATTGTTAGTGGATTCTAGCTCATCTCATATGGCTTTCGAGACTTGACGGAGCCTCTTACTATCGTGTTCACGCTTCCTGCATCAGAGCTGTAACCGCTAATTCCCTAATTCCCTCTTTGTTAGTTACTTTGACGAAGGCACACAACGTGTTTTTCCTTTAACACTCCCCCTTGTGCCAATTCAAAGACGAAATGGTGCATGAATTGTTGCCTCATTAAAAACCTTGCCAAGTAATAATAAAATCCTGTGGGAAAATACACCTTGGTTGAAGGAAAATAGCACAACGCACCTATTACATTTGATGATGACATGTGTGTGTTAGACGCCCCTGAAGTCTACACCTCCCCCTGATCCTTACATCAGTCAAGGGAGCGTGGAAAGTCTTTGCATTGCTATATTTTTCACATGTTTCTCAAATATGGCCTTAGGCAATGATTTGGTAAACAATCTGCCACATTCTCGTCAGACCTTACTTGATTCACTTGAATCTTAGGGAGAGCACGTTGTTGCTGATTGTAGAAAAACTTTAAGCAATATGTGTTTTGTATTATCACCCTTGAAATATCCTAGCTTCATCTGGTTGATGCAAACTACATTATCATTATAAATGCAAGCAAACTCTTCAGTGGTAGAACTCAAACCACTAGTCCCTCGAATATGTGTAATGATAGCCCTTAACCATATACACTTACGAACCGCCTCATGTAGAGCAATGATCTCAGACTGGTTCGTGGAGGTAGCCACAAGGGTTTGCTTGGTTGATCTCTAAGATATCGTCGTGTTGCCAATGGTAAATACATAACCAGTTTGGGAATGACATTTATGTGGGTCAAAAAGGTATTCAGCATTAGCAAAACCAACCAAAACACTATTCGGGGTTTCGATGTAGTGAGTGGTGCTTTCGCCATCAACATTTCCTTTAGAGATTGCAGTTCCATATGCGGTCCCTCTTGTCTCTCTGTACTGAAAGAACGGTCCCAAGTCAATGGTTTCTTTTAGGTATCGAAAAATGTTCTTGATACCATTCCAGTGACGCTGCGTTGGCGCTGAGCTAAATCTAGCTAACAAGTTCACTGAGAATATAATGTCTAGTCAAGTACACTGGGCTAAGTACAATAATGCACCTATTGGACTTAGATAAGGAATTTCAGCTCCCAACACCTCTTCATCATCTTCCTTTGGACAAAATGGATCTTTCCTTGCATCCAAACTACGACCGATCATGGGAGTGCTAGCAGGATACGCTTTTTCTATGTTAAATTTCCTGAGCATCATTTGGACATACGCAGACTGGTGGGCTAATATTCCACAAACTTGGTGTTCTAGTTCAAGGCCTAGACAGATTCGAGTTTTCCCAAGATCCTTCGTCTCAAATTTGGATTTGAAGTAGCTCGCGGTTTCTCTTATTTCATCAAGAGTACCTATTATGTTCATATCATTGACATATACAGCTACAATTGCAAATCCGAAACTTGTTTTCTTTATGAATACACAGGGCATAATTCATCGTTCTTATATCCCTTCCCAATCAAGCAGTCACTTAGATGGGTACAACACATCCGCCTAGATTGTTTCAATCTGTAAAGTGAGTGTTTCAACCTAATTGCAAATGCACTCCGCAGTTTAGAGTCACTTGACTTGGGTAATGTAAGGCTATCAGGCACTTTCATATATATATATATATATATATATATATGAATCAAGATCCCCATAGAGATATGCAGTAACTACATCCATGAGCTACATTTCCAGTCATTCGGAAACTACTAGGCTAACTAAGTAGCGGAACTTATAATGTCCATTACAAGAGAGTATATCTCCTCGTAGTCAATTCCAGAGCGTTGTGAGAAACCTTGCACCACAAGGAAAGCCTTGTACCTTAGGACTTCATTCTTCTCATTAGGCTTTCAGAAAAAGACCCATTTATGTCCTACAGGCTTTACACTTGGTGGGGTTAGCACTACCAGACCAAATACCTGTCTCTTTGCTAGAAAATCTAGTTCTCCTTGGATTGCTTCTTTCCATTTAGGCCAATCTGCTGTTTGTTAATATTCTGCAACAGAGCGTGGTTCGATATCATCGTGCTTTATGATTTCTTGAGCAACAGTGTATGTAAATACATCATCAATGCGGATGGAGGATCTTTCCATCAACTCATATACACTCTCATAATCCATTGAGATTTCTTTGTTCTCTAGAATCATTTCAAACATCGGAGCGTCCTCTAGTATTGATTCATGGATATAACTATAATCAAAGACAATCTCATGAGAGAGATTCTCTTCATTGATGATTAATAGATCGGTTTATGCCTTACTCGCCCTTTCTTCCTTGGGTGAGTATCAGTCGAACCAAGTGGCCTCCCCCTCTTCCTTTGGAGAGCCACGGCCTCAACCACACCTCCACTAAGTGTGGTTACAGCACCCCTATCTGTGGCGTCGTGCCCTTTATAGGAGACTTCTAACCCTGCAGGCACATTTGCAGCTGGTATATGTGATCTCGTCACTTTTGCAATATCAGTAAACACATCAGGCATCGAATCTGCTACGTTCTGAAGATCAATTATTATTTTCACTTCACTTTCACATTGTGAAGTGCGGGGATCAAAATGAGACAAAGTGGGGACAAACCACGACAATTCCTGTCGTTCCCTTGGAAAATCCTTTTTCATGTCTCCCCCTAACGACGGGAAGACTGTCTCATCAAAGTGACAATCCGCAAATCTAGCGGTAAAGGGATCACCTGACAAGGGTTCCAAATAGCGGATAATTGTTGGAGATTTATATCCAACATAAATACCTCATCGTCTTGGAGGACCCATTTTGGTGCGCTGTGGGGGCGCAATAAGCACATATACTACGCAACCAAATATCCGTAAGTATGAAATGTTAGGCTCATATCCAGTCACCAACTGGTACACAGAAAATGGTTGGCTAGTAGTGGCTCTGAAATAAATAAGTAAAGCTGTGTGCAATATTGCATAACCTTAGGCAGATATAGGTAGGTTGGTGTGCATAACCAGTGCCTTAGTCACCATATGTAGCCTTTTGATAGTGGCTTCTGTAAGACCATTTTGTGTATGCACATGGGGTATAGGATACTCCACATCGATCCCAATAGACATGCAATAATCATCAAATGCTTTTGATGTAAACTCTCCAGCGTTATCAAGCCTTAAGATTGATAGACTGATCAGGGTGGTGAGCCCTTAAACGTATAATCTGTGCTAGGAGTTTTGCAAATGCAGTATTTCTTGTGGACAATAATGCGACATGTGACCAGCGTGTCGAAGCATCCCCCAAAACCATAAAGTACTTAAATGGTCCGCATTCTGGATGGATAGGTCCACCGATATCTCCTTGTATCATTTGTAAGAATGGAATGTTTTGTTTTGTATCTTTGGCATAGGAAGGTCTCGATCTTGTTTTTGCTAAAGAGCAGACTTTGCAAAACGAGTGATGTGCCTTTGAAACAGTCAATGAGACATAATGGGAGGGAGGTAGTGCTTCTAGTACTTCAGAAGGTAATGACTGCATTTGAGCAGTATTAGAACTGACACCTTGCAATGCGGCGGATTTTTGTCCCATTATATTTTTCACTCGAAAGAAAGGATGTTCGTGTGAGTTTTTTAAAATACAGATCATCATGTCACTACCAGGGTGCCCTAGGCAGTCATGCCAAAGCCTGTATCAGTCAGTGTCCCACATTTCATTGTTCGTGACAGCATAGGATTCAATGATCCGAATAGTAGTGAGGTACAATCCACTAAATTGACTCATTACTTTCTCTAAAATGTGTTTCCTTCTACATTCGTTAGAGGTAATATAAAGGTGTTCGGTTTCATTCTCACAGTGGGTTTCTATATCATAACTGTTGGCACGAATATCTTTGAAACTTAACAAGGTTCGATTAGCTCTTGGTGCATACAGAGCATCCGTGACTTTAAATATTGTGCGGTTAGGCAGTAAAAATTTGGCAATTTCTCGCCCTTTTATTACTTATGATGATCCAAGCATCATAGTCACAGATGAATTATAAGCTTTTAATTCAATGAATAATTGCCTATTCCTTAATATGGTGTGGATAGTCCTACTATCAACTATGCACTCAAGTTCTCCTTGATTCATTTCTACAAGTAAATGGGAGGTATTATTAAATAATTCAAAAAATATATCTCATATTCTTTAGAGTACTATTTTGATTTAGGTAGAAGGATAATCTTTTCATTTCTAATAACTTTTCTTGATTTTTCTAGATGTATTGATTTACATCTTTATAGTGCTATTTTGAACCATGTATATATGTGTAGTAAATAAATTGAA
This sequence comes from Rosa chinensis, assembly GCF_002994745.2. NCBI lineage: Eukaryota > Viridiplantae > Streptophyta > Magnoliopsida > Rosales > Rosaceae > Rosa > Rosa chinensis. Next base: position 58,624 of record NW_020126845.1, on the reverse strand, counting down.
TGAATTCAATGCTTCAGAATAAAATATGAGATTTATTAATAAGCCAACGATAATCAAATCAAGATCTTGTTCAGAAATCTAATTCATCAAACCATTATTTAAATAAACTTTAAGACCAAGCAATAGTCTAATTAAAAAAAAGGCATTATGCCTTCACAACTGTCTTTGGGAATTAAAATAAATAAATAAAGAATCTCAGTTATAATCTAGAGCATCCATTGACTAAGCAAGTTCCTTATTGCCATTGAAGTCTGCAATTGTGAGGTTGACGTCTAGGTCATGGCCTCCTTCTTTCATATAGTGAGCCTCTTGTTCTTTAGACTCCTTATACCTCTTGTAATGGCTGTTACTCTGTTGCTTGCTTGGCAGTTCTTGTACCAATGCCAATAACTCCACACCTATAGCTTGGTTCATTGCCAACTCTTCCTTTTTGACTGAAGGGTTCTTAGGTTCCTTTTGCACCTTGTTTCCATGACCACTAGGGCCAGCACCACCATCTCTGCGCCATACATTGGGAGGGCCTCCACGACCCCCATGTCCCTTTACACGTGGTGCATTGTTTCCACGTGGGTAGGGATCGGATCAACACATCCAACCCCCTTTGCATTAAGGTTCTTTCCACCTTTCACCTTGCCATAATTAGCCTCGGAAATTTTATTTGTCCCAATGGGCCTGACATTGTTGTTCAAAAGAATCTCATTATGCCTGTTAGCCACTTGCAGTAGGTTGATCAGCTTAATAAAGGTTGTGATTCTTTTGTTGTCATATTCTTGCCTCTACTGGTTCGCTAGTATAAGTCTTGAAGTAGAAAAAGTGGAAAGAGTTTTCTGGATCATATGTGAGTTCCTTTCCACATAAATTGAGACGTGCCTTTAGGCGCAACATGTCCTTGTTGAAGTCATTCACCCTTTTGTAGTTAAGCAAGCAGATTTCATTCCACTAAACGGTAAGTTCTGGGAGAAAAGTGTCATGAATGTTCCCCAAACGTCCCTTAAGGGCATCCCACAGTTCTTTGGGTGTCTTCAATTGAAGATACTTTCAGCGTAGGCTAGGATCAATATGTCGCCTTAGAAACATTAAGGCACTTGCTTCACCTTATTAGACGGTCCATCGTCTTTGGGGTCGGTGGGAATTTTGATGGTGGCAGTGTAGTCTTTTGTCACAAAGTCGGTTTCCACATCAGAAACCCAACGATGGTACTCAAGTCCTTCTGAGTCCAAAATGTCAAATTCAGGTCGAGTTGGATCAACCATCTACATAAACAATAGAGAAGATATATAAATTACGCAGTCATAAAGACATCCACGTAAATTATTTTCTAAGATATGAATTAGATTTCAAGACCAAGATTCGTAAGGGTCACATTTTTTCGATGCTATATGTAAAGTACTTTATCACAGTAATTATGTATTTATAATTCGCATGAATTTTCATTATCATGGCAAAACTCAATTTATATATAACATGCTAAATAAAAAATTATTAAAAAAACATGCTTTAGAATTCCACATTAAAAACAATTATAGAAGGTACTAATATAAATTACAAGACATGCTCAAAATTTCACAAATAATATATAACAAAATATACGCTACACATAATAACAGCAATAATATAGCAAGCTCAAATTTCTACGAATAATAAAACATAGATAAAATAACAAGGCATGCTAAAAGGATCATTATTATCTAACCTTACATGCTTAAAAGTTTTAATTGTAAATAATTAAATTTACCGGAGTATAAAATTAAATAAATAAAAACGAACATACTTGGTTTCGAGAAAATAAAATGATCCTACCGCACGAGCGTGTTGATGCAGGTGTGCGTAGTGATGTTTTTTGGGTTTCTGCTGGGCCTGCTGATTTGGTGGGCTAAGAAAACTGCGCACGTGGGCCTGCGTGACAAAGGTGGGCAGGAGGACAAGGAACCGAGGAGCCGATGCAGATCTGGTAGGTTATGTGCTATGAGCTAGGCCATGCAACTTAGCTTGACGGGGAATGACGCGGCGCTGCTCGGCTTGACTTATCTGGGTTTTTTTTTTCTTCTGGTGTCGACAGGAAAAAGAAAAATAATCTAGGGTTTTTTCTCTTTTTTTCTTGGCTATTGGCTCTGAGCATGTTGATAATGTGTAAAAATAAAATGGGGAAATTAGTCTACTCATTTTAGTAGATAGTCCCTTTATATAGGGTGAGGATTACAATGGTAATAGCAATTAAAATAATGACAATAATAGATGATTGAGTTGTAACCGCTAATTCCCTAATTCTCTCTTCGTCACTTGCTTTGACGAAGGCACATAACGTGTTTTTTCCTTTAATAGTAGGTTTTTGTTTTTCCCTTCTTCTTTAATATTTAAGCAATTGATGTATGGATCCAACTATAATGCTTATCAATGACAAAAAAGTATGGAAATCTACCATTCTTTATGTTTTGTATAATGATATATGAACAATAACAGAAAACTAACCAGCCAAAATGTTTCACAAAAAATAAAGTAGTAAACTAATGACATAATTTATTTCGTATCTAATTTACAAAAGAAACATGTGTGTATGTATCATCTTAATAATATCATTGGAAGGGAGCTTAATTACCTAAAAGGATTAACGCTTCTAGAGCTATAGTGATAAAAATAAAATAAATAAAAATAAAAAATTATTAGATGAGAGCAGAGGGAGAGGATGACAGTGGATAAATAGGTTTAAGGCAAAATAGATGAGTGTCACCTATTGAGGGCTACTTAATTTATTTATTTTTAGTGAAGAGCTTCATAATTTTTTGAGTGAGACAGAATCCATCAAAATCTCTTGGGAAGTGGTTGGTTGTGAGTTCGACTCACGAAATGTTATTTACCTGATCAAAAAAAAAAAGTGGTTGGATTGTTTTTTAGTTTTAATATGTATAAAAAAACACTTTAAAATCCTTCAAAATCCAACATTTAATGAAATCCTTAAAAATCCGTATACTTTTGAATATCGGCAGATTTGAGTGGATAATTTTAAATCTTAATTGAATACATCAAGATTTTAAAGAACTGTTTAAAATCTCAATTGAATACCCATAGACTTTTAAAATACAAAAAAAATTTGTAGACTCTTAAATGTATACACCCCCCCTAATAGTGAGTGTTGGGAAGTTATGGTAGAGAGGGGGAGAAAATGAGAGAAAAAGGAGATTCTTATTAATTTTTATTTAGCGTTTTTGTCCATTTACACCATTTTTAGAGATTTTTTTCCCACTTACCCCATTAAGTTTTTTTAATTCCCTCTTACCCAAAACACTTTAAGGAGGTCTTCCCTAATACCCCATTAAGATTTTTTTTTGTTTTTAATTTTTTTTAATACCATTTTACCCTCACCCCTTTATTACTTAGAGAGAGAGAGAGAGAGAGAGAGAGAGAAACCATAAGAGACTTCGCCGGAGCCCGGTCACTTGCTGCATGAGTCCGGTCAACTTTTGCCGAATTCCGGTCTCCAGTCACAGGCCGCCTCCCACCGGAATTTGCTGAAAATCTCACCGAAAAAGTTTTTTTGCCCTCTATAGACATCTATTGCCCCTAATAAAGAGGCAATAGAGGTCTATGTCTATTGCCCCAATAGTCTATTACCCCCTAATAGACGTCTATTGCCCCCCAATAGACGACTATCAACCATATATTACCCTCCAATAGACGACTATCAGCCATGTATTGCCCCCCAATAGACATCTATTGCCCTCAATAAGACTTTTCAATAGTAAGAATGGGAACTAATCTCCCTAAATTTAGACAAATAAAACTTTGATTACAGAAGGAAAAAAAAAAAAAAAACAAGGAGATTACATCAATTCAAAACGTCTATTGCCCTCCAATAGACCTTTAACAGAAGTCTATTGCCCCCAATAGTCCTTTAACAGAAATCTATTACCCCCCAATAGACCTTTAACAGACGTCTATTGCCCCTTAATAGACATTCAAAACTGTTTTTTTTTTCCTTCTGTCCCATTACTTAAAGAAAAAAAAAACTGATTTGGGCACCCAGAAAATGCTCTAGGCACCCAAGTCAAGAGCCGGATCCAATGACACAGTGCGAAGCGAGCTCCGACCAGGAGCAAATCCCGAACCTGCACTCCGTCCGGATTCTCAGAGAACTGGCACTCTTCCTTCATCGATGTAGGGATAGAGCCAAAAGGCTTTGCGGCTTCGTCAATTTCCATAACCTGATCGGAGAAATTGCGGTAGTTGAAGGCGAAGGTGAAGTCTGGTTCTGGGCTCGAGGATGAGTCTGATTCCATGACCGGCGGTGGATCGGAGAACTGATCGACCTTGATCATCAGCGAGAAGGAAAGATCCAGGGTGATTTCCGACGACGAGTGGACTCTGACGTGGATGAGTTGGATCCGGGCGAGCTCTAGGCCGAGTCAGAGGAGAAGGGGAAGAACACGGCTGTGGAGAGAAGGAGGAAAGCGACGACGTGGATATACAAATGCCTTCTAGAGAGAGAGAGAGTGTGTGTGTGTGTTATCAGAGAGGGATGAGAGAGAAGAGAGAGAGAGTCTGATCGGAAATGGATGAGAGAGAGGAAAGAGAGAGATCAATGGCATGGATGTAGTTTTTTAATTAAGCTGAGGGCCAAATTATCATTTTATTTGAAATTGGGTAAGTGGGAATAAAAATCTGTTGCTGAGGTAAGTGGGATTATTTTAGCCAATTTTGGGGCTTTTGGTCAAAGACCCTTATTTACATATTTAGTTCGCTAATTACTATAATACCCTTCATTTATTAAATTTTTTAAAGTGAAAAAGCGTTCATTATGAGAAATTTCGGACAAAGTAAGGAAAACAAACTCACTTCTCTTAATAATAACATATATGATATAAATAAGTTAGGAGGCTAAGTATAGCTCTTTGTATCAAACAATGGTGATACTGACTACTAAATAGTTTCAAGAGGATATTTACCCTACAAGATGACCATATTCAGAACAAAAGTAATCCCCCGCCTAATGAACGATTTGATTGTAGCCATCAATGGTGTCAAAACTTGGCAAGATGAACTCAAGATTGTAAAGAACAACAACCATATCGAGGATTGGATCCCAAATTTGGACCAAGTCCCCAACATCCACTTTTGGAAGCTGTTTAGATCTTGGACTAGATGCTAACTCAACGTGACCTAAATCTCAGATTCTGACTAGACTTGGCATCCATTCTTAGAAACATTGACACTGGTGCCAAGCCAGCCACCCATTAAGTGCCGAGCAGGCTCGTGTAGTGGATCCTAGTTAGAATCACAAGCATGGGCATAGCTAAGGGTGGTTGAGCCTCTCACTTTAGCTTTTTAGTTTAAATATTGGATGTTTCTAGTTTCACATAACTTGTAAAGCCTTCGTTGACCTCTCTATTTCTTATCAAATTTTGCGACTTCCCATTATTTTCTGTTTACTTTTTAGTAAACCATCCAAGTTCTAAAAATGCCCAAAGACATTGATCAAGGAAATAATTAATTTGTTTTCTCTCTGAGGAAACCCTAAGGAGGCTTCACTACCTTGAGAATATTCTCGTCCGGCGGCGGTCCTAGCCTAGGCTGGCCTTTTGGCTTCACCGAAGCCGCATGGCTTTGCTGTCGGGCGGGATTTGAATGATCCGGAGCTTTGAAAGGGCGGTTGGCTCAAGGTTTGGCTGATGATGTTGACGGCGAGTACCCAAGGACGTCTAGGACGCGGTGAACATCTATACACGGTAGGTCATCAACGATGATAGGGCTAGGCGGTGGATCTGCACCTGATCAGGGTCGAGACTTTGGAATTGTGTTTTTGACAATGGCAGCATGACTTGCAGCAAGGTGGCTACGAAGGATGAGGTGTTGTGGATTGAGACGTGGGGTTGCATCTATGGGATGAGGCGTCGAGGGGTGAGGTGGTGGGTTGCAGCGGTGGAATCAGGCGTCGAGGGTTGAGACGATGGGATGCAGCAATGGGATCCGGCGGCTGCTTCAGTGCTGTGTGCAGCTTGGGAGGCTGAGGAGAATTTTGGGCTTGGGTCACATCATCCTGTTGGGCCTTGTGGATCACTCCACTTTGGGCTGCCTTTGGGCTTCTATGGTGGGCTAGGGTTTTGCTCTCAGCCCATCCCTATGTTTTTAGTTTGTCTAATTACAATAAAGTTCCTTGTATTAGGAACACTCTATGTACTTCTAGTGCCTCTGGAGTAGCACTGAATGAGGGTATCCGCTACCTCTACGTATTTAAATGTCTAATGAGTAGGACTATATGTACGTACCACTTGTGGGTACTACCACTACCTTCTTATCTGTCTATGGAAGGCAGCGGAAGGGTATGTAACGGCATATTCTGGTTTGTGATGAATATATTATTTCTCCCTCGTGGCTTCACTAAAAAAAAAAAAAAAAACCATAAAACTATCATTTATTGTTTACGTCGAAAATTCAGTTCTTTTGTACATAAGATTAGTGAGCTAGCGCTATTTCGATCATGTTGTTGACCTTACTTAATAGAATTTCTGGCTACATCACTGATCCCAAACTAGGGAAAAAAAGAAAAGAAAAAAACCATAAAACTATCATTTATTGTTTACGTCAAAAATTCAGTTCTTTTGTACATAAGATTAGTGAGCTAGAGCTATTTCGATCATGTTGTTGACCTTACTTAATAGAATTTCTGGCTACATCACTGATCACAAACTAGGGGAAAAAACGATAGTAGTTAATTATCATCGGTCACCTTTGAGGCAACCCTGCGATGGTCGCAAGGAAACACAAATAACCTGAGATTACAACTAGCCAAAACAAGAGTAACCCAAGCGAGATCAGCCGAGTCTAACCAGCAGCAACTAAAATGCTAAGGAAAAGAGGCTTTTGTGCCGCTGGCCAATAAGTGTGGCAAACTTCGTCATGAGGAAGAGACACGAGGATACACCGGTGTAGCAACACCCGATACACATCAATGATAGACAAGACAATTGTAGTGGTAGAGCAACATATTGCAATGGTAAATTAACTCTCTCTAATTAATTTTTAGGAGGGTAGTTTACCATTGCAAGGAATTAGTGTGTACTAATATATGGAGTTAGTCTAATTTGTATTAATTGGTCTACTGAAGATAATGTACTTTTTAGTCTTAAATTAATAAGAGATGCATGGTAACATATGTTAACAATGCTAGCTCTTTACTTAACTATTTGTATTTGCCTTTAAAAAAAAAAACTATTTGTATTTATTGTCCGGACCATTAGTGCTCCTTTCTTGCCAAATTAATAATATCTGTATCATGAGAGTATAGTGGATTTGTTGGTCTAAATTTTTGCTTGCATGTGCATATGTTCCGTTGTTGATCTTTCGTTGAGTGCCCGAATAGAAATTCCATGGAGGAGATTCTCCACCACCAATGTGAAAGGCAAAGACGAATAAAAATAAAATTAAGCAAAGCAACAGTTAACAAAAGTGGATCTCCTTTTGATATAAACTAAATTAATCCTACATATCCCCCCAAATCCAAAAACTATTTGTGTGCAAAGTGACTCATTGAATAAGTCATCTGTCAAGAGGACAATGTGCGTGGCGACTCGTTGGGGCAAAATTGAGTTTAATTTGACGAAAGCAAATAATAAGAAAACGAAATATTGATTAACACTTTTTGTTTGGTCTGAAAAATATTGATTTACATGTGCTCAACACTCGTGTAGAGACAATTAGGCATTTAGTTTAATGTCGACCACTGTCCAGCTTTGCACATTAAGACAAAGGATATGACTAGACTGTTCAAACACAAAGGCCTCGTCATTGTTGTTCGATCATTTGGATGCTCTCCCATAGTGATGGAAAACATCATAAACAAAGTGTGCCAATTATTTACTTTACTGTAATTTTTCTGTTCTTTTTGTTGTTTTCATTGAGCTCACTCGTGTTCTCCTCTTGATAGTTGGTGGTGCATGCTCTGCATGCATTGGAGGCCGATTCGTGGTCGTGGATCGTTGTTTGGCGGTTTGGAACGCCGGAAGATCTCTGGAGGTTGATGTGATGCTGCATGTAGGGATTCGATCTGGGTTGAGGCTCAGATTGGAGTCCTGGCTTGTTGTCCTAGTCCCTCTAGTTTTGTTATTTGTCGTTTTGCTTTCTCTCAACTTACAGTGGGAGCACCTCTTGCTCAATTGGCTTAATGGAAATGAAATGGCAGACACAACTTTAGAAATGGTATATGATTGATTGGTGCAGAAGACGAGGTCATGGTGCAGCACATTTTTTATACGCATGCGAAGATACGGTTGTTGACCCGGAGCACAAAAATAGAGTTAATTACTTATAAGTCCAAAAATCATGACCTGTTTTGATTGTAATCCGGACAAAAAGTTTTATTAATTGCGGTCCAATGATTAAGTATTCACATCAGCTTACTTTCTTATATTAGCATGATGGGTCAACTTCTACTTTTTCACATATCAAATTTATCCATAACAATATTACTCAAAACAATCAATAATTTATGCATCAATAAATTGAGAGTTAATGTTATTTTTCAATCAATTTGGTATTCATAAAAACCATATCAATTATAATATGTCATCAGCACAACAAACCCCTTAATTGATGCATCGTCATTAAAAAAATTATAACGTATATAAAATGATCATACCTTACCATCCTTTTTCTACACCCTATATCTTGTCTCTTTTCTTCTCCTTTATTCTAATTACTTTCTTCTTATTTCTACACATGTATTATAGAATTGTCATGTTGTTTAATTTCATTATACAATCAAATAGATATTGAAGGTTTTGATCCATCTAAAGAGGTAATATTCTACATTATATCTCTACCTTTACACCTTAGGATAAATCGTACAAAGGAAAGGGATTTTCGAAAGGAAGCTACATTTTTCATATCTTAAGGGAAAGGCAAGTTGCTATGGTTCTTTTTTTCCATACCTTTAGATTAGGAACAATGTCAAAAACATTCATGTGACATGACTAACAATTTTAATGAAATTGGTCTTGCATTGAACAAAAACATGGGAGGTCTTCATTGGACTACCAAAACTAATTAAGTGCACTAAATATGTTGCAAGAGTTGCAGAGAAAAAGAAAAAACGGATCAGCGACTTTACGAGAGCCGATATAATGATTTTAGTTTTTTTTTAATTTTCAATTTGAACTCTTTTTTTTGTTAGTTATAATTAGGGCTATCATTCGGTCGGTTCAAATCGATTATAGGTATTACCAAGTTCAAAATCAAAGCTTTCGGTTTCAAAATTGAGATACCAATTATCAACCAAAACTTTTGGTTTTAATTATACCTACAAAATTCAGTATTTCAATTTTCGGTATTACCAATTTTATAACCACTAAACTTTTGCAATATAATTAGAATGGACAATATTAGGTTTTTTAATTTTTTAATTTTATAGTCGTAAACTTTGTATTTTATATACTTATTATAGCTTTCTTTTGTAAATATGACATCAAGTTTTAGCTATTTTTAATCAAAATAGTTTATTTGACCATCTTTGACCAGGTTACTTAAAATATATGTATTATTAATGTTCTATATATAGTAATGTTCATACTATTATGAAAGTTTTTATGTTTATTTCTTAATATATATGTATGTGTATTGAAAACTATAATACATAAAGGCAATATTTAGATAATCGGTAGATTCAATATTTAGGACCAATTTTTTGAGTAATTTTTTATTTCTGTTTTATCGGTCTTGGTTATCAAAAAATCGGTTTACCAAACTTAAAACTTAAGTTTGTATTCAGTCGGTTTGGTAATTACCAAACCAAGTGGCAGCCCTAATTATAATAATGATATTGTAAATTTCTTAGATCGAACACTTAAATATAAGCATTAAACACAAGGAAAAAATATGTCTTTGTTTTTCATCATTGCTCAAAATATTTGAAATATACGATTATACTCTTGGAAACCAACTCAACTTCGACAACTTCATTCCACCGTCACATTATTCCAATTCTGAAGGGGAACACACTTCACTTGATTAAGATGAAGAGCTGCCTGTGAGTATTTTGTACAGAAGGCCTATGAGAAAAAAGATTTGAAGAGGAAGATACTGATCGAAGAGAGGGAAGCTTCCATTATGGTTAAGGCACTTTGGCGATAAAACGACGTCAATGAAGCTAAAGTTGCTAGAAAGAAAGAGAAGGATAAGCATATGAAATGAGTTTTTCATGACTCTGAACGAGGGGAAGAGCTAAAGGCAGACTTGAAGTTTTTTTAAAGGGTGCTTCTATTCATACCTCCAGAATTAATATTTGGACCTCTCTATTTTTCTAAGTGATAATTTACTTTGTCAACTCATATCAAATTACCAATAAGGACGCAATGAGGGAGTTTTTTTTTTTTTTTTTACTCAACAATCATCTTAAATATAACAAAATTTAGGACAATAAAATTATTCCCGACTCATCTTCAGGACTACAAAAGAAAAAGAAGAAAAATCTCTCATATTTGATAAAATCAGTTAGAAAATCAGTAATAACCTTATGCTGCATCCTATTCTTTTTGTTCACCAGTATGTTAGCTTACATTTGCTTGTTCTAGTTCTACACTAGGCTTATCTGATCTTTTAAATGCTTTACTTTATGTTTGTCTTCCTCTGTATGCCGACAACACATATAGACCAGTTAATTTAATAGTCCAGGTGTTGATGGCTTGTTTTCAACTCTTATTATGATTTTGCCACTACAACCTCTAGTTTTGTAGTCCAAGTATTTGTTATTTTTGTCTAGCTAGCATGCTGTTCTACTAATTGTTTACAATAATCTTTTGGTTGCAATGAAAATGCTGCATTTTGGATAACAATGCTTGGTTGTGTCGTTTGATCACAGGAAAGAAGGAATGTGGGTTTAATTTATACCACATAAAATTTGAGGTATGACTAATATTCATTGCTAAGTAGTGCTGATCGATTAAAAGAATTTGCTGTAATTTGAGCTGTATACGTTCATGTTTCTGAAAGAACATGATGTCTCGGTGTTTCGTTCAAGGTTTTTCAGTGTTCATCAACCAAACATTCGGCAATAGTTTTGATGTCCAGTTGTAAGAAGATAGGTAGCTAGCTTGATTCACACGTCTGAATGGTGTGATATCCACAGCCTGATAACAACACTAGCACAGCCAATACCTACTGCGTCTTCATGTGGAGCACTATTGACATCAGCGTCGACAATAACATGGATGGGGTTCAAATCAGTTAGCAAATTGGTAATCTCCAATGCGTGCCTAATAATCCTGACAGCCATCAGTTTCTTCCTGTTGTTTCTTCCGTGCATCATTAGAGAGTTTGTAAGTCTCAGCATTGGGCTTTCCTGAATCGTTTGACTGAGTACCTCCCAGCAGATAATTAATTGAAGAACTCAAAGATTGGAGTGGCCTTCATGGGTTTACCTTATTCATGATCTGGTATATATGGATCACTTTACAGTATTTCATTAGAAAACCCTTGATTCTTTTTATCAAAGTTTATTTAGTTTCAGGAATAAATAGGTTTTTATTGATTTTATTAGACGAGAAGCATTATGGAAAAATGAGGGAAGTGTAGATAGCATATTGGTTACTTATAAAAATAAGTTAGAGGTCTATTAAGCAAAGATGTCTAAATACCAATTTAGAGGTATGAATAGAAACTCGTTTTTTTAAAATAGGCATTACCTACAAGTCTCGAGAATAAAATAAGTATGACAAAATTTTATAATAAAATGAGATCTTGTGGCTCCGATTTCTCAACCTCTGATGACCCATTTGCAAGGTCGAACTTTAATTCGTCATTTGACTATTATGTTGATCCAAATCCTATACCATATAAATTTTTAGAATCTATATGCGATTTTTCTTATTTTTATTTACATTTTTTCAGGTCATTTATTTCATGTATGTTTTATTCTCTTACTTTGTTTATTATTATTATTATTATTATTATTATTATTATTATTATTATTATTATTATTATTATTTTGTTTATGTTGTTTTAGTTATGCCTATAGTTTACTTATGAATTGAAGTAAATGTGTATAACATAGCAACGAAACCCTAACGGGGTTCAAGACCAAGTGGCTGCTCTGACCACTGTTGTCCAACGTCGACAATTAGGGGTATGTTCGAAGGTCTACGGCTTCGTTGTCAGCTTCGGGATTGTGGTAGTGCACGGAGGAGAGTGTTCATTTTCTTTGGACATGCTCTGTTTGGATATTGGTTCCGTAAGGCTATATTTGATCTTGATTGGCTTCATTAATCAGGTCATGTCGGTGTGAAGTTCTCCTAGGTGGTGTGCAGTGCATCTGTTAGTGAAGAATTTTAGTTTGCCAATGGGTCCTGCTTTAGTGCTGTCAGTGGTGATGGTTTGGTGGTGGTGGCCGCCTAATTTAATGGCTAATTAGATCCCGGGTTTCAGATTAGACTTGTCACTTGTCTAGAGGATATTGGTACAGCTATTGCTCCAACTTGAGGGAAGGGCCCTGGGCGGTCTCTGCATCATTAAACCAACACCACCCCCCCGGTGAAGTTTCACGACAAGAACCGACCAAGAAATGTTGACTTGATGTGGTATATATGTTTAGCCATCAAATCGACGACGAGCTTGGAATATAGATCCTTACGAAATTGGTAAATTATTCATGTTTCATCGTAAGACCAAAGAGATAAAGGATCTCGTTGTTAATCCACTTCAATCGATGACAAGCATGCACTTCAATCGATGCACTTCAACAAAATACAAGAAAAGATTTAACACAAGAGCTAATAACGTGGACCCACGTCCTTCAATCGATGGATCCAATCTCCTTTAAAATATGAAGCCGCCACAGCATGGTGGATTGAAGCATGATAGATTGATTAGATTCTAGCTTGATAGAACAAACCTAAAAAGTTCTACATATTTTGGACTCAAACTAGGTCACGCATTATGCCTTTGTTGGTATCACATGGACCTTTCGATAACAAGCATGCACTTTATATTTTATCAAAAAGGTGGGAGAGACCATGATTCTCGGATAATGAAGGAATAAATCTGGAATTAATATTAATACCAGATAAATGATATAAAGTGCTTCTCAGTACAACTCAACTTTAGAGTAAAACAAAATTGGCGCCGTTGACCAAGTGTTGGCATAGGATCAGATTTCCATTTGGCGGTTTTAAATTATTTTTCCCTTTCGTTTTCATTATAGTTTTGGTTTTTATCCAGAACCTACTATATTACCAATTAGTATGGAAAGATGCATGTGTCACCGCCTTCTGGCTTGAAATTGACATCCACTAAACCTACTAATTGGTAATATGGTACCCCGTACGATTCGCAAATCAGAGGGGGTCAAATCCCACTCGATTTCCCTAATTTTTTTTTTATAGGGTCAACAGTTCCTAATAGGCTAATTACCTTGCTCGAAAAAAATATGTTTTCTATAATATGCATGTCATTTTCCTATGTAATTAAATTAGTTAATTACTTCCTCTTTTTTCTTACATTCTTTATTTTCTTTTCCTAACACAAGACGACGGAATATGTATTAAGATAAGGTCAAATATATTAACCAAGAAATTTTAACAAGATAAGGAAAACCTGCAGCATTCTCAAGATATTTATCAACAAGACTGTGAAAATCATTATCATGATCTTGAGAGTTGTTAATTAAATAATTATGGACCGATTTAAAGAAGAAAGCAGCAGACTGATCCATACTAAACCTACCCCAGCATAAATTGAATTGCTCAACCAAGCACGTAATTGTGATACTCACAGCATGCTGATACAGAGACTCATAGAGTGTAGTATTCACCAATCTATCGAATAAACAAGCATCAAAATCAATAGACAAGGAACTTATAAAATCAAACGAAGTATTGTTCATCAAATGAAGTGAAGAAAAATCTAAATAGCATAAAACCTATCGCAAGACTTGGATCCAATGTCCAGATCCAAAAAGGACCTAAAACATCGATTAGGATCTATTCTTGATTATGCAAGCTAGTCTGATCAATTTGAGATGTGCCCTTAGTAGGCGAAGCCTCCATACCATCCATGTTACCCAAAGTACCCATAGCATCCAAATCCCAATTCTCAAGGCCACAAAATCTGAGAACTCAAAAGCAAAAATGTTGGCTACTGCACCTCTATAATGATTAGATGCGGTCTTGGTGATGCGACGACCCATGGTGGTCTTGAAACCAGTGCACATCGCGCATGTCTTGATACCCGCCGACATTAAGTGTTGGAGTTGAACTATAAGAACAAATTCACCCGTAGTCAAGAAATGTCAAGGTCGAGAAGTCAAGAATTCGACCAGTCAAGATACTGTTCACTGCCACTGGACATGGGTTTACACCCGTTGTTTTTCTTGACCGGTCAAGATTGGTCAAAACTCCACCAAACATTACCGTTACAATTAATTCCTATCAATATTAATTCATCCACCATCGGATTGTTCACCTTAATTGAAACCAACGGCCCAAATTAAACCACCGTTGGTTTCAAATTTTCTGAAAAGCCAACTGGTCGATGCTACCTGTCCCCTGCCGCAAAAGCAATGTCGTTACGCGACAAAATACGGATATGTAGAAGGTGCTGGGCCACATGGCGCTTCTCGATTGGTCTGTGGCCTCCACTCCCGCGTCTGTCTCCTTGCATCCGCACCTGACGTCACCCACGTTCTCCTCTTTGGCGAGCTGGCAGCTCCATGACCTTGGGCAAGAAAATAGTCAGAGGCTTGCCCATTTGTTTTGGCCTGGGTTAAGAAAGAGCAAAGCTTGGCTGGTCATGCATGGGACGGTGGAAGCATAAAAATCAATTAACCGGTCAAACACATCATCATTCCCACCTTTTGCCCGGGCAAACAAATACCGCTGAACTTGCTCTAAGTAGCGAGAGACAAAGAGAGAATCTCCTAATAAATTAACCTAGAACCAACGCCCTACGACGTCGATGGAATTACAAATGATGATGGCTAGAATTTGGAAAGAGCAGATAGCCTATCCTTTACCACCACATCAAGTTGCAACCTTATTAGATATTTAGTAAAGGGGCACTTCTGTTAAAAAGGCAGGTAGCATGGGTAGAAGTGTCTCTGCACTATTCATTCAACAACACCGTCTTTCATTTTTCTAAATTTGAGCGACACTAATGCCACTTACTCAAACATCTTATGAGATTTCCTACTTACCCAATGAATTACATATCTTTTGTCCTAATACCCAATTAAGTATTTTTATTGTTTTTATTTATTTTTAGAAAAATTTTGCCCTCTCATTCTTTCTCACTTAGAGAGAGAAAGAAGTCATCGGAAATTTCGGGGGACTCCCATGATCAGCCGCCGGATTCTGGTAACCGAAGACCGAAATCCAGAGACCTGCAGTGGGAATTCGGTTACCGGAGATCGATTTCCAGCCTCCGGAGATTGGAGTCCTGGGACCGGAGTCCAGTTTTATTGCCCTCAAATTATTCCCAATAAACATTTTATTACTCCTCAGTAAAGTTTTTATTAACTCCCTAATAAAAAGTTTATTGCCCCCTAATAAAAGTTTTATTAGGGGCAATAAAAAGTTTATTGAGGGTCAATAATCAATGAAAAATGAAGATTATTCTTGATTTTGGAAATTGAGAAAATGTTATAAACAGTACCCGAACTAAGTCTCATTCTTAACTTTAGTATCCGACTATGCAAAACTATCACTTTGGTACCCCAAGTTTGAAGTCCGACCCAAGAATGGTACACGCCGTTCATCACGGCTTTACCTAGCTAACCATGTGGCATATTTTGAGGGCCCTCATGGTTTGCCACATAGCAAAGACTTAACGCTGTGATGGACGACGTGTACCATTCTTAGGTCGAGCTTCAAACTTAGGGTACTAAAGTGATAGTTTTGCATAGTCGGGTACTGAAGTTAGGAGTCGGCCTAAGTTCGGGTACTGTTTGAAATATTTTCTCTTGGAAATTTTAGTAACACAAATCGTATTGAAAAAAAAAAAAAAAAACAAGTAATTCCATCTTGGTAACATGCTGGATCATCCTCATCAACAAAACAACTACTTTGTTTTTTCTCTTTCTTACCCTAAAATGACTTGCAGTTAGGCCTGGCAACGTGCGGGTATAGTGCGGGTACGGTGCAGGTTCTTAACGGGCCGAACCGGTAAGAACCCGTTAGCTTAACAGGTTTCGCAAGCCAAACCCGGCAGGTTTGCGGGTTTTCCATTGGAACCCGTTAAAACCAGTAAACATTTTTTTTTTTTTAACTTTTTATCAAAGCAATTAAAACCAATTAAGACTTATGTATATAACCCCTCATTTGCCATTTTCTCTGTATGAACTTTTTTGGTTTTCTATTTTTTATTTTTATTTTTTATTTTCTACCTTTTTAGATTTTTTTCCTTTCCTTTTTTGACAAAAAATAATTCACAAATCACAATTATACGACTATACGACGATCCAACGGTCGGACCCTCACAGATCACCTAGATGATCATCTTTATCTATCTATATGATGATCCAACGATCGAATCCTCACCAATCGCCCTTAGGTTCATCCTCTCAAAATTATACAAAGATCCAACGGTCGGATCACCTAGAGGATCATCTTTACCTATTTATATGACGATCCAACGGCTAAATCCTCACAGATCACCTAGATGATCATCTTTACCAATTTATACAATGATCTAACGGTCAGATCCTCACGGATCACCCGTAGGTTCATCCTCTCAAAATTATACGAAGATCCAATGGTTGGATCATCCCGGATCGCCCTTAGAATCATCCTCACAAATTTATATGACGATCCAATGGTCGGATCCTCACGGATCGCATTTTGAATCATCTTTGCACAATTATACGAAGATCCAACGGTTGGATCATCCCAGATCGCCTTTAGAATCATCCTCACAAAATTATACGTCGATCCAACGGTCAAATCCTCACGGATTTCCTTTTGAATCATCTTTTCACAATTATACGAAGATCCAACTGTCGGATCCTCATGGGGAATAAGAAAAATTATAAAAATGCCCTGGTTGAAAAAAGAAAGAAAAAGGGAACCTGTATGGGTAATGGGAAATGGGTTTTTTGGGAAAGATTTTGAGTTAACGGGTTCCAACGGGTTAGCCTGCAAACCAGTTAATTTGCAGGTTTTTTGCGTGCGGGCTTTTTTAGCCCGAATTAATAAACGGGGGGGGGGGGGTTTGTGCGTGTTTTAGCGTGTGGGTTTGCGGGTTACGGGTTTAAATGTCAGGCCTACTTGCAGTGAATACTACAATAGTGTTAAAAGAAAACAATTGTTCACAACTGCAACCCATTCATAACCAGACTTAACGCACATACTGTGATTTTGCATTCCATGATCAACAATGCCCAAGATCCCAGACGCCTTCTGATTAGTTGAAAAAGAGAGATAATGACCCCTTGGCATTGCCATTGTTTAAGCTTAAAGTTGTCCACAGGGACGTAGCCAGGAATCCTTGGAGGGTTGGGCTAATTTTAGCCATACAAAATTTTGCGCCGAACTCTTTTCATAGTGCTCTCATCCAAAGGGCCTTTGGCAAAGGCTAATGAGTTTTGACTGTTTCTAGCTCGGCATTGCCTCCTTGGTGATGCTGAGATTGGTGTGTAGTAGAAGAATCTTCGAGAGCTTTAATGGTGGCCTTGGCCTTGTGAATGAGCTAGTCAATGGCCTTGCTTGGTCTATCAAAGCCAAGACGGTCTTGAACATCATAGAACTCTATGACAGGCTGAGCTGAAAGCCGGACCTCCTGTCTCTTCGGCCCTTGGACGTGTAGATCTTGTTGTGCCTGTCTTTTCTCTCAATTGATCTAATAACGTGGCTTCCTTGAACCTTCACAATCCTCATGACACCACCAATCTTGGAATCAACCACATTGAGCAAAAGAATAGTTTCATCTCATCCTGTCCTATATTAGCAGGAAATGGATACACCGGCCTTTGACTTTCCTTGACAGCAAGCCTCGGTGCCTAAAATATGACCAGTATGACTAGAATTAACAACACATAAACTTAAAGACTTCTTTATATACCATTTCTAGTTCTAAACTTAAAAACTAGGGTAAATTCCTCCTATGGTACCTGAGGTATTGCTACTTGGACAGTTTGATACCCGATGTATTAAAGGGGACTGTTTGGTACCTGAAGTTAGACTCTGTTTGACACTTTGGTACTTCTGTTAATTTTTCTGTTAAATGTAAGGATAAAATTGACATTTAGAATATATGTATAAAAACATAATAAAAAAACATGAGATTGTGGGTTGATTGCCGTTCTTCATAATTTATAGGTATGAATTAATGTTTATGAGTTATGTTGAAGGTGAAATATTCGAATTTTATGTTAAAGAAATATAATAATCAGATTTTTTTTTTGGGTACTATTCTCTATGAAACCACTAATTTTTCTTCCAAAACTTGGATTTTTCCCCTCTTCATAAACACAATGCGATGATATTATTTTAGGTCTTCATCATTTTTTGGGTCATTTAGGAGAAAATGAAAATGAATTAACGCTTTTGGGTTATGTTAAAGTTGACATAATTGAATTTTATGTTTAAAAAAATTTAGTTGTACGAGACTAGTTTCAATGGAGTACTCTCATGGGTGTTCATTATATGATTACTATATAGTAAACATAAAATTCGAATATTTCACCTTCAACATAACTTATAAACATTAATTCATACCTATAAAATTATGAAGAACGACAATCAACCCACAAACTCATGTTTTTTTATTATGTTTTTATACATATATTCTAAATGTCAATTTTATCCTTACATTTAACAGAAAAATTAACAGAAGTATCAAAGTGTCAAACGGAGTCTAACTTCAGGTACCAAAATGTCCCCTTTAATACATCAGGTATCAAACTGTCCAAGTAGCAATACCTCAGGTACCATAGGAGGAATTTACCCTAAAAACTATTTCTTGAAACTTATCAAACACAATGTTTCTCCAAAATGGACATAATGAACAAAACCCATCAAAATAAACAGAACTTTCATCTCAAATCAGACCAAGGCAAGCCAATTACAATTGCATAAAGGTCATCAATTATCACGGACAAGCAATTATTATTTATCAAACATGATGAACATCATCAACAATCCTTGCCAAAAAAAAAAAAACCATCATGAGTTTTCGAGTTTCGACCTCACGGGAAAACACCAAAGTGACCAAACCAGGACCAAACAACACAATCTGGACAACCCATTCCCTGCCCATTCCCAATTATCAAACAAACATTATCACTTCATCAGCAATTCAGTAAATTACGACCTCACCCAGTCCATTAAACACCAAACATTACGAATTCACGATTCAAAGTTTCAAACATCATCAGCTTGGTAGTGGAGCTACCTGAGAATTTGAGATTCAGGGATTGGAGGTCGCTCGGTGGACTGAAACTCTGAGAATCTGAGATACTCTGTCGTAAACTCACAGAGATGCAGACCGTGGCGGAAGAGGTAGCTCAGGCAGGGGACTGAAACTCTAAAAAGGGAGGTGGCTCGGTGGCTAGAGCCTGGAACTCTTGAAGGCGGAACCGATCTGAAGTTCTGAACCGGGAGACGGCCGATGGGTTTGGTGTTTGAGAGTCGGGACCGACAGCAGCAACCCATCAACTCTTCTCGAAGCATTAATATTTTATTTATTTATTTATTTATTTGGGATATACGCCTACTTGACACATTTTGGGCCAAATTTTCCCTTGGACTATAGCCCAAGTAGCCTTATGAGTGGCTACGTCCCTGGACTTGTCAGCAGCAACCCATCAACTCTTCTCGAAGCATTAATATTTTATTTATTTGGGATATACGCCTACTTGACACATTTTGGGCCAAATTTTCCCTTAGACTATAGCCCAAGTAGCCTTATGAGTGGCTACGTCCCTGGACTTGTCCAGGAAACCACATCTCTCTCCGACATTCTATCAAACACATCACGTGCACTTCCCAATTTACCACATTTACTATACATATCTATAAGGTCACTGGTCAACATCAAATCAGACCCTAGTCCCATTTTCAAATAGAGTATGAAAGTTTTCTGTTTGATAGGACACCAAGCACTCCTTTGCATTCATTCTTTCTGAGTTCCATCGAAGCCACAGTCGTAGATAGAGGGAGAGAGAGTCTGAGAGAATGAGATTACACGGTTTGCAAAATCTTATGGATTAGGGGATTTAGCCAGAGAAAGAACGAAGCAACAACGTGGTCCACACATCCGGTGCTACAGAATCCGATTCGGATCCTCTCGGTTTGAATCGGATCACCGACGAAGGTTGACCTTCTCCGAAAGTCACCAAAAAACTGTGACCTCACCGCTTCGGTCGTCACCGCCAACCACACTGTGTTGTCGGCTGCGCCAGCAGAAGTCGAAATAACTGCTTTTTATTTGATAATTTGGTCTTGTCTAAAATAGTCTTTTAGCTGTTAAATGTGGGATCATAATATGGTCGAGACTCTTTTTACATATAGCATATACAAGAAAAAAACGAAGCAAACACCGATTATAACCACTACAAAACTGAAAAACACACATAATGAATTCAAGAAAATCACCTTGAATAAAACACAACCAATACAAAACAGCAAAGCTCAATACCTCTCTCTTTCTGCCTGCAACGATGAGGGATCAGATCTCTCTCTCTCTCTATCTCTAAATCGTTCTAGCACACTCTCAGTCTGAAGTGCTCTCCCTCTCCCCCCCCCCCCCTCTCTCTCTCTCTCGATGATTCTGGATTCTCGACCAAAACAAAACAAAAAACCAAACCATTTCGTAGTTGATATATTAAACAACATTAGGGATTTCACATTTTCACCCACATATCGAACAGCTACATCAATAAAAGCAGGGACAACTACGTCATTTCCCACCCCGATCTCAACTCACCACCTCAACTCAGTTTTAATATGCGCTCTCCCCAAAACCCTCACAGCACTTTTCTGACTCTCCAAAAACACCTGCAGCAACTTTGTGATTCAAACCCAAACCCAGGGACAGTTGCGTCATTTCTCAACACGTATGAACAATTGAAAATAGTAACCCCAACTCAGCTTTAGTATATGTATAATAATGTGTAATGATGACAAAGAACCGAATAGATTAGATCGATGAAAGTTTATAAAGCTATGCACGGCTCAATAGGTCGATCTTTTGACGAGGATAAGGTACACGTCGCTTATAAATTAAAGCTATGTCAGATTGGATCTCCACCTCAACCAAGATTCTGTAGTACATAAAAGAGTTCAAAAAATAGAAATCAATATCTGGGATCCAAAAGAGATAAAAAGTTATGGGTTAGAATATTCTTTTCACTTGCAACCACCATCAACCATGGGTTTGCAGATTAAGCTATCAAGGTAGTGCTGATGTTTTATGTATGGGCTTTGTTTTTGGAACGACTCTCATCTTAATTCAGGATTATTAGTTGGTACTATAAATCAATTCTTCCTAATATAATTATTTAATTAACCTCCCCAACCCTATTCAAATAAACATTACACACCGGACTACATAAGAGCAACCCTACGATTCTTGAGAGGGCATGTTTAATTTCGGTAGTGAAGACAACACAAAAGTTACGAAGACAACCATGTAGACACTCAAATCTCCATTGAAGACCTTGTCGGTCTACATGTTAACTTTCCACTACATGACCTTGTCAGACAACCATGACTAGAGCTAATGTCTAGCTCCAAATAAATTAGTATGCTCAGAGCTAGCTTAACTAATAATATTGTTTGGCAGATTATATATATATGCATACTAATTTATTTATATATATATGTTCCTATATATACTCTACACATATATAGAATAGTTAGGAGGGTGTGCTGCAACTTACCCACGTTCTCAGTCAAAAAACCTAGCTTAATCACCTCCACTTGATTCGCATGGCGGATACAATTATTAGTGCAAGGGTGTTAGTTCTCTTACTAATCACCTTCTCCATGATGCTCATGCCTTCAAATGCACGTAGCCTTCTGGTGCACCAGGTCATCCTGAAGAAAATAGAGACAGCAACAAACAACGTCTGCAAGACTACCTAGGTATTGATGTGTCCAAATTACTAGAGCATTCTAGAAGAAGGTCACTCTCAGATAGACTCGTACCGGGAGGACCAGATTCTCAGCATCACAAATAATCCTCGGCCACTGGCCACAGCTGATCAACCCCGGCGGCCCAGCCTTTACCAGCAATTGACCAAGGCTGGTAGCTGATATTATAAAATCACAGTGTGTGTTTCGAGTTTCCAAATGGCTTTACGTGGATTTGATTACAGTGCCCTTCATGCTTCATAAACGTACTGTGGATTTTTTTCTTGTCAAAGGTTTTTCTTCTTCTTTTGGTCAAGAATGTAATACTTTGGCGTTTATCGATCATAACCTAATGTCCTAATGAATGAGCTTTTTAAATTAGCTAACTGCAAGTATATCTGCAAATGTGTATCAATGCATACGTACGTAGTATCAGAAGAGTCGATCCACATCTTCCTTTGTGAGGGCAAAGATTTAAATGGCCTAGTAGACCTAATAGTAGTTCTTTAAAAAATAAAAAAAATAAAAAAAATAAAAAAATAAAGATTTTTGAACTCCAAACTCTGACTTCAAGCATGCATAAAGAAAAAAGAAAGATAAGAGTAAAGGTACTCAATTAGACCTATAGTAGGTCTTCTATGATCAATTTGCAGATAACATTTTGTTGAAAAAAGAGAGAGAGAAACTTTTACTAGGTTTTTGTTATTGAAAACTGAAGGTATATGGGAGATACAAATGAAAAAACAGTTCAAACATGTAAAATTAAAATAAAATATTAAATAAATAAGAAAACAAAGAGAAAAACACAAAGCAAAGAGGAAACTGGGGAAGAAATCGCTAGTGTTTAGATCTGGTGCCTGAAATGTGAGTTTTGCCATAAACTGAATTCTAATAATTTGTGGACTGAATACTTATTTGAACAGTTATTGTCAACGTTTCGGTAAACCAACATTATTACCCCAGTTACATTTTTTATTTTTCGTGATAGAAAAATTAATGAATTGGACTCGTAGCTGAAAAACTGAGATTCAAGAAATGAGATAGATCATAAGGTGGCCTCCTCAAAATCCCATACGAAGAATCACGTGGGATAATCTTGGACAAGGAAACAAGAATTCCAGTTATCTTGATCGATCGAGTAGCAAACTAGCAATTCAATATATACAAGAAAAGCATCAATTAACTAGATATAAGTATAACAGCGCAAGGTCAGCCTCAAACAAGATTGCGGAGCCTTAACTCCGCCATAATACTGATGGCCACGTCCATGCAATCGTTGACAAGCCAAGTGATGTGCCATGCTATTTCCAATCCTGTTATTGCCTTCCATGAACAAGCAGCAAGCTGGCTAGAGATAGCTTGAAATGCAGCAATTAGATGGCCAATAGTACTTAAACAATTAAGGGCCTGATTTCTGAAACTCTCATGCCCCAAAACAGGTGTAGGTGAGATTAAGTACCTAATACCGAATCTGATGTGTGATCGTAGAATTTCAAAATCGAAATTAAAACAATACTAGTTACTTTTTCAGAAATCATTGAAAATAAAACATTTGAAATAACAAAACTTGAAGATCCTAGAAAGAGCCTAGAGGGGGTGAATAGGCTCACAACCAATTTTTCGTTCAAAAACTTACTCAGGGATTGCAACTGGGTGATCAATCCTGAGTGCTGATATTGAACAGAATGTATTGAACAATCAACCAAACCAACTAAAGCAATGAAGAACACATGTTTTGTTGACGCAGCAAAACCCTATCAAGGGAAAACATTTGTGTGGCCTTTACTCTTGAAAAACCAAAACCAAATCACTAATGAAACCAAATCACAAGATTACAACACCGAGTTACACTGATAGCGGCAACCTTCTAGACTCACTCACTAGACTGTTTATACTCAAATCTTGCTAATTGTTTACACAAGTGAACAACTCAGAAATCTTACTAAGACACAAGCTATGAACACAGCAAGTCCTTTTTGAAGATTTTACCTTTGAAGTTTGCATTACCCAATTGACCTCATGGGATGAAAGAGATGAATATGCATGAATGGTTTTGTGTTTTTCAAATTGTTTTCAACGTGGAACAAGACACTTTGAAAAATAGAAAACCAAGAGATAACTCTTGATAAACAAAGGGATAAAAAAACAAAGTATTTTCAATGCCCAAATAGGAACAGAGAACCCATATATATAGAGAGGAAGAGAAAGGATAGTTCACTCAAAGACCCCTTAATCTCAAAGACCCATAATTTCATATTGCACATGTAAACCCATTCCCCAAAATTCAATTTGGAAAACCAAATTGACAAGCTAGCTAACTCCTAAATTCCTTAACCAAGGCTGACTCAAGAAGAGAGCCCATGAAAAACCCATAACTTTTTGAAGGAGATGCAATGCATGAGCTTACCTGAGCCATGAGGAAGAGGAGACTTCTTCTATCTTCAGTAAGGTGTTTCGACATGACAGCAAGTTCAGATGGGGTAGCAAGGCAGCAAGCTATGATGAGGTAGCAAGTTGCAATTGAACTAATCTTCAAAACTTGGTTTGGTCTTGGTGTTCGACAACAAGCATCCCCCAAAGAGAAGAAGAGGCAAGTTGCAATTGAACTATCATGCTAAGATGGGGAAGTTGACAGCAAACTGATCTTCAAGTCTTCAAAGGGGGTCTTCGACAGCAAGACACCCACAATTGTGGGATAAATTGTAATTAAATAATTATGGACTTGGGCTGCATACTTGGGCTTCTTCATGAGTAGGGTTTAGGAATGCCAATTATGTACTTATACTAACAATCTCCCCCTTTGACATTCCTAAACAAAACACTGCTTTGCAAAAAAAAAAAAAAACTAGTCTAACACTTAGACAGCAGTTGCAAAACAAGCCTGGAACAATTGCACAAGAACCACCAAGTGAAACATGGGCAATTAAAGCACAAGAAAAACAATGCAGCCAAGCATTTAAGATCACATGAAGCATTAGCAATAAGGAATAGCCACAAAGGCACCCAAATACTTCTCCCCTTTTTGTCTAGGAATGACAAGGGAAAATGCTATCAACAAGAACTGGAAACAAATCATTCAAGTGCACAAAATCTGCAGAAAAAATGCAAATGGCCAACTTGGATAACATTTTTGAACTAACAACCTTCAATTTTGAAGAACACAAGGAAGACACATGTATCAATGTCTACTCCCCCTCAATATATGCAGCGGATTATTGAGAATTTAAAAATGTAAGCAAGCAAGGATGAAGGACATACTCAACCCTAGATTTTCTTGACAAGTCAGGCAAAGAGCCACATAGGATGCAGAGCACATTGAATCTCTCCAGATCCCACAAAGAAACTCAAGACAATTTGACGGTTCCTTTTTGTAAACACAGCTCAAAGATGACTTGTAGTATTTCATGATTCTTGAATTTTTGAGAAACTTGAGCTAAAACATCCTAGGGATAAGATTGATACACAAGAGATTACAAAGGAATGAGATGAAATCCTATTTGAGTTTATTGATCCTTATCACTCCAAATTTTTATTTTTTTATTTGTTATTTATTTAGTTCATAATCATTGGCTTTGTTAAGCTTGAGCTTTCCGAAATAAACCATATTTTTGACCCATGTAACAAGTCTTATGTCAATGGCTCTCAAACCAGTTGGTTTTAAGGCATTAAGTGTAACAAGACACTCCTAAGGACATATCAACTCGAGTCAAAAGAGGATATCAATCAAGAAAATCCACCAGGGTGACCAAACCATTCCCTTTTCTTCCCAATCCTCATATCGTTTACCACAACCGAGGCCCGTTACTTTGGAATAGCCTGGCCAAGCTTCTTTAAATATTTTCACGAAGAAGCATAAACTACTCATTTCAAACCATCATAAAAACTGAGCACAATATAAAACCCCACAAGAGATTTAGGTGCAAGAGTTTAAGATAATAGACTTTTCAAACAAAAAATGAGCAGTGAACAATAGAAAGCTGATGCAAAGAGTCTTGAGAACCTTGAGTGACCAAGGAAGAAGAAAATTTGAACAAACTGTCCTCTGATCTTAGGTCAAGACTTGGTCAGTGCTTACCAGGATTGAAACTATGCATGCAATCCCAAACCAAAATAAAATACTTATTTTTTCACATCCTACACTAAATGTAGCACACATAATATATAACATACAACTGCATATATGAGTGAGATATTCAACGGTAGAGCACACTCCCTAAGAGACTCAAAACGAAGGTTGTCTAAAGGTTTGTAAACAAATCAGCTAATTGATTTCAGTAGGAATAAATTCCAGCTCAAAGATATTTGCATCAACAAGATCACGAATGAAATGATATAGAATATTAATAGTTTTGTGCGTGAGTGCTGAACAGGATTCTTAGAGATGTTAATGGCACTAGTGTTGTCACAAAAAGATAGACAACTTACCTTGAGGAAAACCATAGTCGTTCAACATTTGTTCATCTATAACATTTGGGTGCAACAACTACCAGCTGCAATGTACTCGGCTTCAGCAGTTGAGAGAGACACGCAGTTTTGCTTCTTGCTATGCCATAAAACAAGATTGTTTCCCACAAAGAAACATCCACCCGAGGTGCTTCTTCGATCATCCACATTTCCTGCCCAATATGAGTCAGTATAACCTGCAATCTCAACATTGGAATCAAAGATGTACACACCACATAGTTAGAAGTTCCAGAAACATATCTAATAATGCGTTTAACAGTCTTTAGATGTGATTCCTTAAGATCAGCTTGATATCTAGCACAAACACCAACACTAAAAGAGCTTCCTATCATGCTTCTATACAAGGTTTGATCAACACTAGTTACTGTCAAATCCGCATCAAGTTTTGAACTAGTTCCCATTGGATTTCAGACAGCAGTAGCAGTATCTAAACCAACTTTTCACAAGGTCATTAGCATATTGGTTTGAAGATGTAGAGACCATCACTCCTTTGTTGGACTTGCAGACAAGAAATAATCAATTTCCACACAAACTCATTTCAAACTCATTTTCATGATATTAGTGAATTCTTCAAACAATGAATCTGAAGTTGAACTAAAAAACAATACCATCCACATAGACTGAGCAAGAATTAAATGATGAGAAGTTCTTTTTACAAACAAAGTTTGTCAATTGAACCTTAACATAGCCTTATCCAAAAGATGAGAGGAAAGTCTCTCATACCAAGCTCTAGGGGCTTGTTTCAGCCATGGAGAGCTTCTTAAGTCTAAACCCATGGTCAGGATGGATAGGATCTATGAATCCTGCAGGTTGTTCAACATAGACTTCCTCTTGAAGAACACCATTTAAAAAAAAACGCACTTTTCACATCCATTTGATAAGAGTAAACCTCAAATGACATGCAATGGCAAAGAGAAGACGAACAGATTCAAGCCTTGCAACTGGGGCAAATGTTTCATCAAAATCAAGACCTTCAACTTGAGAATGCCCTGAGCGACAAGCCTTGCTTTGTTGCGCGTAATCTGACCCTTTCATTAGATTTGTTTTTGAAAATCCATTTGTTCCAATGACATTTGAAGAGTCCGGTCTAGGAACCAAAATCTACACATCATTTCTAGCAATTGACTCATTCATGTTGCATGGCATTTATCCAATTAACATCACACAAAGCCTCTTTAGCATTTTTAGTTCTATAATAGAAACAAAACCATAAAATGTAATGATGCTAATATCTTCTTGATGCTTTGCAATGAAGCATGAAAGAATAGAGATTGCTTACAACCCTTTTTGCTTGTCTCCTTGTTTTCAAACCATCATTCAATCACCAATGATGTCAAAAGAGGAATGATCCTTATGCACTTGCTGCTGTCCAGTTCTATAAACAGGCTGGATTGCAGAGGTATCATAAATCCCTACTGAAGTTTCCTCATCTTCTTGGCCTTCAACAGCAACATCATCATTCTTTTCCTTTTCGAAAAGTACATGATCAAAACTTATACAAGGAGTATGTGAGAGCACAATTGAGTCATCAATAGAGACATTAATGGTTTCCATCACAAAACAAGTTCTCTTGTTATACACCCTCTAAGCTCTACTATTCAATGAGTAACCAAGAAAGACTCCTTTGTCACTTTTAGCATCAAATTTGGCAAGATATTCTCTATCCCTATAGATGTAACAAGGGCTACCAAACACTCTCAAATGGCTCACATTTGGTTTCTTTCCTTTCAAAATCTCATAAGGAGTTTTTCAGTTCCAGGTCTAAAGATGACTCTCTTTATGGTATAGCAAGCATTGCTAACCACTTCTGCCAAAGTATGAGCAGACCAGCATAGTTTAACATAACTACCCCACTTTAATTAAGACCCTGTTTTTCCTTCCACAACACATTTTGTTGAGGAGTTTTGGAACCGAGAACTCATGCTTAATTCCTATTTATAACAACTTATCAAATGAAGCATTTTCAAATTCAGTTCCATGATCAAAAGGCCGCGGATAAGTGGGCGATGGAGGCTTGCGCCCTGAGGCTAAAGCCCGGCCCGGCCCGTTAAAAAGCCCGCCTCTGTGGGTAGTGGGCCGGCACAAAAAGCCGCAAAAACCGGGCCCGGGCCTATGAGCCCGTAAAATATATATATATATATGTGTGTGTGTGTGTGTGTGTGTGTGTGGTGTTTTATATATTATAGTATATGTAGATTATGTGTGTGTTTATAAATATATATACACATATAATATATATTGTGTGTGTGTTTATATGTGTGTGTGTGTTATATTATATATATATACATATATATAATAATAGATATATAGATATAGATTATATATATTATATATGTGTGTGTGTGTGTGTGTGTGTGTTTTATATATATGTGTGTTTATTATATATTACACACACACACACATATATATAGATATATATTCTATATCTATATATATGTGTGTGTGTGTGTGTGTGTGTGTGTGTGTGTTTTATATATATTATATATATATATGTAGATATGTGTGTGTGTTTATAAATATATATAGATATATATAATATATATACACATATAGATATATATTTGTGTGTGTTTATATATATGTGTGTGTGTGTGTGTGTGTGTGTGTGTTATATATATATATATATATATATATATAACACATATATAAATATATAGATATAGATATATATGTGTGTGTGTGTGTGTGTGTTTATATATATATGTGTGTTATATATACTAGCCTTCGCGCACACGCGGCAGTGCTCGTTCGTATAATTAGTTTTTATTTTTATCTATCATAACTGGTTTATATTTTTACATTGGTTTATGTAATGTTTTGAAATTATTTATGCATTCTACAATTTAAACGAAACTTCAACAGTTGTGGAGAAAAGTTATTCATGCAAAATCAGATCGATTATTAAATATGTTACCATCAATCAAAATTGGAGTCCTGAAAATATAAATGTGGCTGAAAATATAAGTAAAGCTCCATCAAGATTACGCATACAAATAAACAGTAAGTATTACAATTAAGTACCTTACAGTACCACACTAACTTGAAGGAAGTAAAATCTCTTTATACAGAACATTTCTTGTGAACACCCCTTCCTCCCCTTCTAATGAACCTTTCTTGACCAACACTTTTGTGGTAGCTCTTGAAATTTCTCGTGATAAAGCTACGTATAGTTGCCCGTGACTGAATACATGATCTGGAAGGGGCCAACATTTGGTATTGTTTGCCCTTGTGATTTGTTTATAGTAAGTGCGAAACTTAACTTTACAAGGAATTGCTTCCTTGTCATCTCAAAAGGAAGTCCAGAAGTCTTAGCACTCTTCAGAGAGATTCTTGGTAGAAATACTCTCGTTTTGGCAAACTGACCATTCAAAATTTCTACGTCAATAAGGTTCTTATATGATCCACGGCAAGCCAATCTTGTACCATTGCATAATCCTATTTTTGGGTCAATGTTTCTCAAAAGTATAATTGGGGCACCTCTTTTTATAGTTAATTGATGTGGGGGCATACCAGAAGGTGAGATTGAATTTAAGAATTCTTGTTGGTACATATTTCTGGTGTCATCTTCAACTGAGTCAAAAGAGTACATAATGTGTTCAGGCCCCAGAAATCGCCTTATAATCATCTCATTAAGTACATCAACATCATCATTCTTTGGAGTGATTATTGCCCTCTCAACCAAGTACGTTGCGTCATTTATATGAGATTCTAAATTTGGAAAAATTTCACTAATTAATTGGTTGATTGACTATTCATCCTCCTATGGTATCACCATACATGATGGTAATTTTATCATGTCTTCAGTCACATATGGTTGTTCTCCATTACCAACATTAAGTAAAAACTTTGAGAACTCTGGATCATTGATGGATCTCATATTTTGCCTCAAACGAAGAATTTTACATTTTTCCAAAATGAAGCATTAATCAAACTGGCCTGGATCATCTCTGACCTTGTACCTTTATGGATAACTGGCAGAACTTGTCAGAAATCTCCCCTGAAGATCATGACTTTACCTCCAAATGGTAAATCAACTCCTGTTATCTCTTTAAAAGTTCGATCAAGAGCTTCAAAACTCATATTTATGCATCATTGGTGCTTCATCACAAACAATTGCTGATGATCTCTGTATCAATTTTGCTAAACTGGATTGTTTACTAATGGAGCATGTGGAAGATACATCAGAATTGAGTGGAATTTAAAACCTTGTGTGTGCCGTTCTCCCACCAGGAAGTATAGTTGCTGCTATTCCAGAAGTTGTTGTTGCTAGTACAATATGATCATTGCTTCTCAAGGTGGCTAATAATGCACGATATAAGTATGTTTTTCCAGTCCCTCCTGGACCATCGATGAAAAATATGACATTGTTTTTACACTCAATAGCAGATATTATTGTGTTGTACGCAGATTTCTGATCCTCATTCAGATGATGAACGGCATTGCGGTCTTGTTGAGGAATGATAATTGAAACTTCATCTTGTATTAGTCGTGGCAGTGTAGAATCTTCACAGTAATCTTCAGTCATTTGTGGCAAATCATAATCAAAAATAGATTTATTATGTTGCGTCAACAATTCGTTTAAGTCTCGCAAAAGTCTGTTTCTGATATGTGCATTGTCTATGGTGCTTGAGGAAGTATAGTCTTCTATCATGAATTTATAAAATTCATCCCATAGACTTCGTACCCCAATAGGCTCACAATAAACCAAGATGGTGGCAAACAATCTTCTTAAAGATGAAGGCATACGTATGCTTGATGCTTCATTTAAACACTGTCGGATACTATCATCCTCTTCCAACAAACCTCGTTTTTCAACTGCCTTCTTAAATGTTGGTTGCAAGATGTCATCTACTGTCCTTAAATTCTCGTATGATGTAGGTCCTCTAACATGGTTTAAAAGAACACGTAAGTATAACTTTTCTCCTTCTGAAGGGATACTGTGTATATTCTACCAATTACCTTTTGATTATTTTGCCTTTCTTCCCATGTCCGTTGGTTGTCAATCCATCTGAATCTTTCCGGAAATTCTCGATATAAGTATTGACGCGCACTTTCATGGTACTTGTTCTTTGTAAAAAACTCTGTAAGTATTGTCATCGAGTTCCTATCATTAGCGAGGATATTTGTTACTCTTTCATATGCATTAAAAAAAACATTCTGTCTATCTGGAAGATGGATTTGCAATCGTTCCACGGAAGGATACATTTGGTTCATCACGAATTTGAATATTTTCCACAAAGCCTCTGGTGCACAGACCCATCTCGCATCAACAAAATTCCTTATTTCATCTTCATTGGCTTCGCTTCGAACTTCAAATGTTACTTTTTCTGGACCTTTGTATACATATTTGTACAAATACTTAACGCTCTTAATGATGCAACAAATTTCAACATTAATATGACAATCATATTTTGCAAGAAGCCAAGGATTATACGGAATAACCCAACTGTTATCAACTTCTGCATTTGAGTGAATGTCTCGCCTGCTGTAAATGGGATAAGAGTCATTCCCTTGAATTGTATTGGTTGAAAAAGGCTTAGGATAATCTCGTTTGCAACTTCCACGCTTCATACATGGGGCATTTCGCTTATGTATTTCACATGGACCATGTATCATGTGCCTCAATACTGCATTGTGCAACTTTGGCTCTTCATTTTGACTTGGTATCTCAGCTCGAACAATTTTGTCATAATCATCAGGGCTATTCAGTTTATCATTGTCATTTAACATAAGGAGCATATGAAACATGCGGGAGACCACGTTTTTGAAATTCGATGACATAAACATATGCATATAATGTTACCTAAGACTCCTTTGTTAATAACATCTTCCTTTAGCTCTTCAAATTTGGCGCGAAAAATCCGGGTACATAAATCTGGACGATCTTGTGCCACTTGACCCGGTAATAATTCAACTTTTATTTCTTCCTAATTCGGGTTGCATGTCATTGTGAGAAAAATATCTGGCTTTCCGTATTTTTGGATTAAAGCCATTGCATCTTGGTACCTTTGGTGCATATCACGTGGACTACCAATAAAAGAAGATGGTAAAATAGTTATGCGACCAATGTTACCTGTTTTGAAATTTTAATGTTTTGTGAATACTTGCTTTTGCAGCGTTCTCAAATTAACAGAAAGTTTTACTGTTAT
This sequence comes from Rosa chinensis, assembly GCF_002994745.2. NCBI lineage: Eukaryota > Viridiplantae > Streptophyta > Magnoliopsida > Rosales > Rosaceae > Rosa > Rosa chinensis. The sequence continues at coordinate 25,965 of NW_020126845.1, read as the reverse complement.
AAATAATAATAATAAAGTACCTGCATTGTTTTCACTGGCATTCAGTGAATCATGGAGTCCATCATAAAGTTCACGTCGCAGGGTGTTTTGATTATTACGAATCCATCTCAGTTTTTGTGCTTCGATTTTGACATAATTATCGACGACATATTGTTGCAACAGGCGGCCTCCTCGAAGTAAAATCGATTCCTCATGTGGACGAATCTGAAATGATAAAATTTACCAATTATCACTATGTTTTAAAAATAAATATATATATATATTTATTCACAATAAGAGAATGAAGAATAGTTTATTAACCTGCAAAATATATGCATAATAGTCACGACACGTCAATTTTTGACCATTATTATTCTGACTATTCACATCCCATCCATATGTGCCATAAGGTAACAACAATGGATATTGTAAATGATCATAATAGCCTGCACAATCTTGGACATTTAAAAGTTGACCTTGCCTTGTTTGTACCATTACATCACGACCTTTTAGATTTTCTACATCATCTGCACCCACTATTATTGCAGCAACCTGAGACTCTGAGGGCAAACTATATTAAAGTTGGTTTGCAGGTTGCTCTCTAATGATGAGTTTGCAAGTTTCCAAATCTTGGCGTCGAGCTAGATGATGAAATACGTGCACAAATGGATTATGTCGGTTTAAGATTTGTTGTATGTTTTCAACCACATCTCTATGCAATGCTTCATTCTCTAACATACGATTGTCTACTTCATGGTATGTGTCGTATATATACAATTGTAGAAATCTTGGTCTGTTATCTTCATCTGGTAGAAGACTTCCTATCTTATGATATATGGATCCTTGAGCACGAAAAGTGAAAGTACTACCACCAGTCGCTAAACTTTGATCAATGTGCACACCCATTGATGTAAATGAAAACACATGGTTATAAGCACGAATATTTTGTTAAAAATGGACACCTTGTGGAGTTTCAGCAGAAAATAACTCAACCATTTCTGGAGGAGATTGAATTAGAGGAATGACAGTTTTCCCATTTAAGCAACACATATCTTTGGTTTCATGATGAAACAGACGGGCATGACAATATGGACATGTCTTTGGTGGTGGCAAATGATACTTTTTTATTCCAATATTTTCATGAAAATTTCGGGCACAATTATGAGGTTTGCGTCGTCTCTGTCTACGACATACTTGCGCAACCCCGCTATTATAAGACATGTCATTATGACGAACGACATTTTCAGAGGTTCCTGTTAAAAAAATATCAATGTCAATACTTGTGCTTATTACTGAAATAAAATATTGAAGAATATATTAATGTTTTAAACTTGTTACCTTCATTGACTGCTAGGTCATCATCGCTGTTTGTAGCGTTCGTAGCATTCTGATTAGCTCCGCTATCACTCATCTGCCATATATGGCTTAAATGCATTCTCTTTCGAACATGGATATTATCTTCACAATTTGATGTCTGTTCGCGATGACAATGATAATTGGCCCGTCGTCGTGTCAAATAATTATCTCGTTCTTTTGAACTCATTGAAGCCTGCCATTGTGCTTTTCGACTCACTCTTTTAGGAGGTGATATACTTTGGTCATAAGCTTGATCTTGTCGCAAAGCACCTATATTTTTCACATAATAGATTGCTTGAACATTGAAAAAAAAAATATATATATATATAGGTCTATAAAAAGTCTGAGAGAAATTGTAGCATTTGAAGCAATGGATATGAATTTTTGGGGGTGTTTTGCTATGTAAGTTCTTCTTTAAGGTGTTATGATTTCAAATTCTCAATGTTCTAAAATTCTTCCTTAAAAGATAAAATTAAACTACTGCCAAAACTCTAAATTTTTTAACTACATACATGTAGAAATAAAACTGTGCAAAATATGCATACAAAAATGTTTGTGTTTCGGAACATGAATCTATAAGTTACCGGTCATTGATTCCACTTCATTTGCTAGCTCTATGTTTTCCATTTGCTCATTGTGAAGAAGTTAAAAATTGTTGCCCCTCTCTTTGATGATTTTCCATGCTGCAAGCAGTACAAATACCATCACTACAATTAATTTAAAATAAATTTAACGTAATACAGAATGCTCAGGATTCCCACTTTAGCATAGACAAAGATTCGTGTTGTCCCAATAAAGAAAGGAAAACTAATGAATAAAAAGTTGTAATGATTGACACTTTTAAACTATAAACTGAAAAGGCATTAAACTAAGTAACTGAAAATGCATTATTCTATGTGTACCATCCAGAGAAAAGAAAAGGTAACAAATAATTCTATTAGAAGTTATGGCTTGACTTTATTGCAATTTACCTGAGATTACTTGGTCAGATCTGCATAAATTGATGTGCCACGAAACAAAGGAAATGCTATATAAAACTTCCGCTCAGCAAACGGCCGTGGCTTTCCCTGCAATGCAACATTGCAATTTTAATCAAAAACTTAAAATAAGCTAAAGCACCATCAGGTGGAAAACAATTGCTTTACTGTTATAGAGAAGTCTTTCCAAAAGCCCAATGTCTATGTCAGAGGTATGGCCACAATATTGTTAAACAACAGTCACAACAGCATTATATAATTCATTCCTAATAATGAACTTTAACCTAACTAACATATGTGGGTCAAAAGTTCATTACATAACTTTATCAATGAGCAACTATTAGCATTAGCACTATCTCTTAGTAATGCCTTTGTGGTCTAGGAAAATGATTAGAACCATACCTGCAAAGAAGACAATTAATGGGACCAATAGAAAAGATCATCATCAAGATGACCTACAGTATCCGAAAGAAGCACTTCAACTTCCTTCTGTTACCTGTTCTGTCTGTAAAGGCTAAAACAAAGGAAAGTATATCTCTTGACCAAATGATTGACACGTTTTAGCACCCTCTCGTATAGGATCAAGTCTGACATGATACACTCCTATGACTTGTCAAAGCATTTTAATCACACAAATCAGATGCTAAAATTTTGGTCTTTGTTGACACTTAAGACCATAAATTAGTTTTTATGATCTTACTGCTAGTACTTTGCAATTGACAATAGTTTTCAATTCCAATATAGCATCATTATGTCCAAGTTGAATAGTTTGATGTTTCTCCCAAAGCTAAGATGTAAACATCTAGGCAACTTACCGAATGAGAATGGGTGGACTTAATTATGATCTTTATATTATTAGTAGTCTTCCAAAAAATCTCCCATAAAACCTGAAAAGTTCTAACTTTTAGAGTTATGGAAGATTCTGTTCATCAAAATTCAAACTTGGTAGGAACTAACTCAAAGTTTTGTTGATTGTTATGCAGTGTCAAAACTCAGTCTCAATAGTACCTAACGGTCAACAAATTATTAGACCAAATACCAAAAAGAACACTAATTTCCCAGCAAGAAACAAAACCCCACAAAACTCATTCTGCCAAGACCCATCTGCTATAAGAAATAATTTACTCAATGAAAACCTTAATTCTTAAGAAAGGAAAATTCCCACCGCTTCCTGGTCACTCCTTACAACTTAAGAACATGCTATATATATGTATATATATATATATATATATATTCCCTTTAGTTGTTCGCTTACCTTTATAATTGTGAAGTTGTCACTTATGTAGTTCTTCTGCTTAGGAATGAACGTGTTCTTCAGTATGTGTGAAATGAGGAAATGCAATAAACAAAAGTTTTCAGCTTCTCTTTCCTTATAACTTTTGCTCCAAATCTTCAAATGAGAGATAAACATGTTGTTTGTTGATAAAAACCACCCCTAGCCATATCATAAATTCTCACTTCACAGTAGTATCTTTCATGCAGTATGGTTTTCTAAAAATTGCAAGTAGATATAAGACAGAAAGAATTGATAAGAAACTCTGGGTATGTGCTTCATAAGTAGTAATGTTGGATCCAGTAAGCTTATTTCATAAGAAATCTGTTTCCAAGGAAAGACGCATTTAGTATCCTATTATTCTTAATTTGGTTTGGTCTAATAAAAATGACATTGTAAGGCTCCACAACTCCTAATAAAAATGTTGTTTGTTGATAAAAACCACCCCTAGCCATATCATAAATTCTCACTTCACAGTAGTATCTTTCATGCAGTATGGTTTTCTAAAAATTGCAAGTAGATATAAGATAGAAAGAATTGATAAGAAACTCTGGGTATGTGCTTCATAAGTAGTAATGTTGGATCCAGTAAGCTTATTTAATAAGAAATCTGTTTCAAAGGAAAGACGCATTTAGTATCCTATTATTCTTAATTTGGTTTGGTCTAATAAAAAGGACATTGTAAGGCTCCACAACTCCTTAGAGCTGAACAACCAAAGTCCACAGAAAACTCAACCAAATCGGACTAAGAGACGAAGAAATATACCTAAAAGTTAATGATAAACTAAAATTGCATAGGGTTTTCATCGAACTATAAAACAGGACAACAATAATACAATCAGTACATCTACTGGCCAATTAGTCATTCATCAACTTATATATATCAAACACAACTACATCCTCTGGCTCTACAATTTTGATCAAGTTTCAAAAAGCAATTTGTAATAAAAAGAAGACAGCCGTAACTAATTTATTGGAAACTCAAGCTACAAAAACAGGAGATACAGAGAAAGTTATAAACCCAGATACAAACCAATAGATAAACCAACAAATCAATAGTCTAACAAATCAATACAAACCAACAAATCAAGTCACCAAACCCAGATAGATAAACCCACATACCCACATTCATAGGCATCACCCAGAATTGCATGCGCCGAAATTCAAAACCCGATCAATCACACCCAAAATTCAAGCTTACCTTCTCTTTTTGTCTTCTCCTGAATGTCTTCTTCTTTCCCTTCTTCCTTTGCTTCTTCTTCTTCTCTCTCTCTCTCTCTCTCTCTCTCTCTCTCTAGAGCGAAGAAACACAGAAGCGAAAGATGAAAGCGGTGTAACCGATCTCTCTCTCTCTCTCTCGAATTAGTCGTCTCTTTCAGTTTCAGATTCGAAATCGCATCCTTCTTCCGCTCCCGTCGCCTAAGCTCTTCTCCCATCTCTTTCTCTATCTATCACTGTATGGAAATGAAACCATATGTCTCTCTCACAGAGTGAAACTAAACCATCCCTAGCCACGTCTCCTCTCTTTTCCTCTGTGTCGGCAAACCCCAGTTTCTAAGTTTCTATTTTCTCTGTAAATCATGGACAATATCAAGGGCAAAATGGGAAGTTTGAAAGTTTCCCCAAAGATAAACAGTAACACCCTCTTCGCTTTATTAATAGAGATATATATATAACACACACACATATATATAGATATAGATATATATATATATATATGTGTGTGTGTGTGTGTTTATAAATATATATATATATATACACACACATATAGATATATATTTGTGTGTTATATATATATATATATATATGACTATATGTGTGTGTGTGTGGAAATTCTTATACTTCTATATAAAATATGTGCTAATGTGCATATATATTCTACATATCCGTTGACCAATCCGATCAGATTTGAAAATATGGTGAAATTAGCTAAATTTTTTACCGCACTCATAATTTATTGTAATAAACTCATCAAACGGTCGGTTTTTCCATTTTCTTTGAATTGAGAGGGGTTGCTCTTTGGAGTGTATGATATATAAATATAGGTTTATAAGAGTAACTACGTTTGACCTAGTTGATCGAATTCGAAACAAGAACCAAATTGGCTAGATTTTCTACAACCACTATAAAACATTACAATCTCTCCATCGAGCGGTTGGTTTCTCCGAATTCATTTTCCACTTCATGGTTACTTTAGAATGAACCTAAGAAATTTAAATGCAATGTATAAGTCATACAACTTTAGGAATAAAATTGGTATAGACCAATGTGTTTGTAATAAAAATTAATTTTATTTATCTTATGTCCACTCACATCCATCGATGAAATATATACAAACGTGATGCGAAAAAATAAGCACGTTTCTCTGTTGTCATGGCATTGGTCAACCAATAAAACATAAGTGTCTACGGTTGACCAATCCGATCGGATTCGAAAATATGGTGAAATTGGCTAAATTTTTTACCACACTCATAATTTATTGTAATAAACTCATCCAACGGTCGGATTTTCCATTTTCTTTGAATTGATAGGGGTTGCAAAATTGGAGTGTATGATATATAAATATAGGTTTATAAGAGTAACTACGTTTGACCTAGTTGATCGAATTCGAAACGAGAACCAAATTGGCTGGATTTTCTACAACCACCATAAAACATTACAATCTCTCCATCGAGCGGATGGTTTCTCCGAATTCATTTTCCACTTCATAGTTGCTTTAGAATGAACCTAAACAATTTAAATGCAATGTATAAGTCATACAATTTTAGGAATAAAATTGGTATAGACCAATGTGTTTGTAATTAAAATTAATTTTTTTTAATCTTATGTCCACGCACATCTATTGATGGAATATATACAAACGTGATGTGAAAAAATAAGCACGTTTCGCGGTTGTCACGGCATCGGTCAACCAATAAAACATATAAGTGTCTACGGTTGACCAATCCGATCGGATTCGAAAATATGGTGAAATTGGCTAAATTTTTTACCACACTCATAATTTATTGTAATAAACTCATCCAACGGTCGGTTTTTCCATTTTCTTTGAATTGATTGGGGTTGCTCTTTGGAGTGTATATATATAAATATAGGTTTATAAGAGTAACTACGTTTGACCTAGTTGATCGAATTCGAAACGAGAACCAAATTGGCTAGATTTTCTACAAGCACCATAAAATATTACAATCTCTCCATCAAGCGGTTGGTTTCTCCGAATTCATTTTCCACTTCATGGTTGCTTTAGAATGAACCTAAACAATTTAAATGCAATGTATAAGTCATATAACTTTAGGAATAAAATTGGTATAGTCCAATGTGTTTGTAATTAAATTTTTTTTTTTTATCTTATGTCCACGCACATCCATCGATGGAATATATACAAATGTGATGTGAAAAAATAAGCACGTTTCGCGGTTGCCACGCCATCGGTCAACCAATAAAACATATAAGTGACTACGGTTGACCAATCCGATCGGATTCGAAAATATGGTGAAATTAGCTAAATTTTTACCACACTCATAATTTATTGTAATAAACTCATCCAACGGTCGGTTTCTCATTTTCTTTGAATTGCTATATGTAGCTCTTTGGAGTATATGATGTATAAATATAGATTTATAAAAAATTAGTGTCTTTAAAAATTTATTTATCAATAAATTAGTATTAGATTTTCACTCAAGAATTTCACCCAAGTGAACCTAGAAAAATCATCAACTAGAATAAGCATGTACTTCTTACCACCTAAGCTTTTAGTTTGAATAGGTCTAACCAGATCCATATGCATTAAATCCAAAGGTTGTGAATTAGACATAGAATTAATGACCCTATGTGAAGAACGAGTTTGCTTACCAAGCTTGCAACCCTCACACATACCAGTTGGTTTCCCACTCAATTTGGGCAAACCTCTTACCCCTTCTTTGGTGGAGAGCTTCAGCAAGTCTTGGTAGTTAACATGGCAAAGGCGTCTATGCCAAAGATTGAGAGCATCTTCAGTTGAGGAGGAACTAAGAAAAATCTAAGAAGAGATAGAATCATTAACATTAACACAATAACAATGATCTTTAGATCGTAGTCCACCCATGACACTCTTACCCTTACCATGAAGAACAAGACATCTCAGCTTATTGAATCTAACCTCTTCAAAGTCATCACTCAATTGACTCACACTAATAAGATTAGCTTGGAGTCCTTCAACATACAACACATTTTTTTAAATTTGGGATTCCAGGAGCAGTTACAATCCCTTTTCCCACAACCTTGGCTTTCTTTCTGTCACCAAAAGTGACAGAATCACTGATAACCTCATCATAGAAGGATGAAAACCAGTTTTTATCACCTGTCATGTGCCTTGAACACCCACTATCCAAATACCAAGTATCAGCTCTTGTAGATGATAGAGCCGTAAGACCAACCAAACATGTAGCAATGAAGTCATTTTCTTCAACATGTGAGAAACATAAAGAGGATACAAGACACATTTCAGAAGGTTCAGAATCAGTTCCACAGATGTCAAAGGGTTTAAAATCAGCAGAAGCAAGTGAATGAAATGACTTATTTTTCTTTGCCCAAACAACATTTTCTTTTCTCAGGATTGCAACAAGTTTAGCAATCCTACCAAATTCTTTCAAAGATTTTTCCAGAGTTGACTGTAAAGAAATAAGCAAAGAGTTTTAATGAGACCTTGTAGACTTTTGAGGACCATTTCTGAGTTTATGACACCTTGGTCTAATGTGTCCATTAATACCACAATGGTGACAAATGGGAATGAATTTTTTGGATGACTTAGGGACACTTTCTTTAGGCAGCAACCTACTTTTCACAAAAATAGTTGATTTATTAGAGGAGCTATCTCCATAATAAAAACCAATACCCTTTTTGTCCCTATCAACTTTGCCCTTCCAATCATTTTGGAAACTTTATCAGATCCAATTGAAAATTTTGAAAACTTTTCTTGACAATCATATAAGGATTTTTCAGGAGAGTTTTTTTTTTCCGCAGTTAGAGAATTGACTAACCTGATTTGAGCATTCAAGTTCTCTTACAGAGTCTCCACTTGACTTACCAATGCATTTCTTTCAATTTCCCACTTCTTTTTGTAGGATTCCAACTTATCTATGATCCCAGATTTTTCTTTCTCACAAACAACAAGTTGATCCTTCAATTCCTCATTCTTTCCAATCATTATTTTTTAGGCTTTGTACAGTCGCTAGAACTTGTTAGAGGCTACCTCCTCGGAGTGCTCATCATCATCAAATTCATCTGAGGACTCATTTTGGGTGGTAGCAACAAGAGCAACATTTTCCTCTTCATGGTCGGACTGAGTTTCAGATTCACTATCACTCCAAGAGGTTTTGAAAGCTCTATTTGATTGACACTTATCTATTTTGTTTGCACAATCAGCAGCAAGATGACCATATCCTTGACACTCAAAACATTTTGGTTTTTCACCGAAAAACTTCTTTTGAAAAGGCTTGGAAGACTTTGAGTATTTGTCATTAGAAGAACCAGGAAAATTTTTAGAGTTAGAAGAGAATGACCTTCCGGATTTAAGAAATTTTTTGAACTGTTTTGTGAGAAGAGCAAATTCTTCAAGATTAAAATCAGAAGGGTCTTCCTCTTTTTTTCAAAGTGCTTAGAGCAATTTTTTTTCTTTCTGACCCTTTTTCCTTTTTGACTCAAAAGTTTTCAAATTTCCCAGATGCTCACCTAATGAGTATGTATCAAGATCTTGAGCTTCCTCAATGGCAATTTGCTTAGCCTCAAAACTAGGAGGAAGAGCTCGAAGAAACTTTTTCACAATTCTATGCTCTAAAATAGGATCACCCAACCCATGACATTGATTGGTAACATTGATGAGGCGACTATGGAAGTTATCAATAGATTCATCCTCTCATAGTCATTTCTTCAAATTCAAGCACAAGGCTTTGAAGTTTTTGTGCCTTCACCTTTTTGTTACCCTCATGAGTGGTTTGAAGTAATTCCCAAGAAGTTTTAGCAGTTGGACAATTTGTAATTCTTTTTCTTTCCTTGTCCGACAAGGTATCGAAAAGGCTATAACGAGCTTTAGTATCACATCTGTGATCAAATTGCTCAGCAACAGTCCACTCACCTCTTGGTTTAGGAATAGGACTAGAAGTTTAAGTTTCCTTTTTAGTTGGTTCTATCCAACCCTTCTCTATAATGTTCCATAACTTATCCTCTTGAGATTGCAGGAAAGTCATCATCATTACTTTCCATTGAGAGTAATCTATCCCATCAAAATATGGAGGAGAGTTAATGGAACTAGAGACTCTATCACGGTCTATTCTAGGAGGCCAGAGGAACACTGTGTTAGTGACCCACTCTGATACCACTTGAAGATCCTAGAAGGAGCCTAGAGGGGGTGAATAGGCTCACAACCAATTTTTTCGTTCAAAAACTTACTCAGGGATTGCAACTGGGTGATCAATCATGAGTGTTGATATTGAACAGAATGTATTGAACAATCAACTAAACCAACTAAAGCAATAAAGAACACATGTTTTGTTGACTCAGTAAAACCCTATGAAGGGGAAACATCTGCGTGGCCTTTACTCTTGAAAGACCAAAACCAAATCACTAATGAAATCAAATCACAAGATTAGAACACAGAGGTTACACTGATCGCGACAATTTATCTAGACTCACTCACTTGACTGTTTGTACTCAAATCTTGCTAATTGTTTACACAAGTGAACAACTCAGAAATATTACTAAGACACCAGTTATGAACGCAACAAGTCCTTCTTGAAGATTTACCTTTGAAGTTTGCAATACCCAATTGACCTCATGGGATGCAAGAGATGAATATGCATGAATGATTTTGTGTTTTTCAAATTGAAAAACATGGAACAAGACACTTTGAAAAACAAAAAACCAAAGAGATAAACTCTTGATTAACAAAGGGACTGAAAAAACAAAAGTATTTTCAATGCCCAAATAGGAACAGAGAACCCATATATATAGAGGAGGAAGAGAAAGGACAGTTCACTCAAAGACCCCTTAATCTCAATTGGAGTAGGTAAACCCATACCCATAATTTCATATTGCACATGTAAACCCATTCCCCAAAATTAATTTGGAAAACCAAATTGAGAAGCTAGCTAACTCCTAAATTCCTTAATCAAGGCTGACACAAGAAGAGAACCCATGAAAAACCCATGATTTTTTGAAGGAGATGCAATGCATGAGCTTACCTGAGCCATGAGGAAGAGGAGACTTCTTCTATCTTCAAATAAGGTGTCAGCAAGTTCAGATGGGGAAGCAAGGCAGCAAGCTATGATGAGGTAGCAAGTTGCAATTGAACTAATTTTGAAAACTTGGTCTTGGTCTTCGACAACAAGGCAGCCCCCAAAGAGAAGAAGAGGCAAGTTGCAATTGAACTATCATGCTAAGATGGGGATGCTGACAGCAAACTGATCTTCAAGTCTTCAAAGGTGGTCTTCGACAGCAAGACACCCACAATTGTGGGATAAATTGTAATTAAACAATTATGGACTTGGGCTGCATACTTGGGCTTTTTCATGAGTAGGGTTTAGGAATACCAATTATGTACTTATACTAACAAAACTTTAATTACAAAGAGGAAAAACTCCTTGTAATCTATCTCGCTCTATTCTTCCAGATTCCCTTTCGATTCTAGTAAATATAAGCAACGTCTCACTTATTTTTCTCGATAAACGTGTTGAACATCCTGAATAAAGTAAATATCTATAGGAGTGAGTTTTCGCTTAGTAGGGTCAGACCTTTTTAACTTACAAAAATAATGCAATTAAATTATCAAATAAAATGTTCATTGTTCAATGTTCAATGCATGAATGCGATGCCAACTCAAAGCTTAACTCATACTCATAATACGTAGCTTTGGGAAAGTCACTGATCACAAGAAAAACCTCTATCAAGTCTCACCATAACCAAACCACCAAAATTTCCTTTGGGATTGGCGGTGTAAGCAACCCAAATCCACCTCCAATTATAATCCCTTTGGGATGTAAAATATATCTTTTCTCACCATCCTTCAAGTCTCTATCTTCATTCGTAATCAAGTCGAAGGGAAGAATGTGGACAGATGAAACCAAAGCGAGTAGGACCAGTACCCTTAGGTGTTCTATACCTTGTAGGAAAAAAGTTCAAATACTAATTCGGGGATTCAGGGGGATCTCGATCTTTTCTGCAAAGGAAAAAAAGGGAGCAGATTTTATTCAGCATAACCTAACGATCTGTAGGGGCACTTTTGATCAGGGTTATACGGTAGTAAAATAGATATGGACGAGCCCAATACTTGTCTCCTTTGTCTGAGTTAGCAAAGACTAGGCCCAGCAAACTTCGAATGACTGAGAATCCTAGGAAGCTTGCTATTGTATTATTCCCGGCAGCTTCTTGCATATTCAAGACAATGATTTAAACATTCTAAAAGAGGCCTGGCAAGATTCATGTGGCATGATAGCTAGAAAAACATGATTTGTAGTGAAGATGAGAGGTTTACAACATCTAGAAAAGCTTTCAAATTACGGTTGATGAGTTTTGGAATGGAAATGGATTTTGGATAGATATTGGCAGGAATTTATGAGGTTTGTTCATTGGTTTTCATATGTGTTTCTAGGTTGTTTTTGAATGCCCCTTTGTAGTCATAAGAACTCTGAATTTATAGGAGTTGAGCCATGATGCATCATTAGTCTTGCTGCCTTAGGCATGTGGTTGTGATCCTAATCCCTAAGATTTGTTCTTGGGATTGCTATCCAGGATTTCTGCTGTGAAATCTGCTGCTGGGATTGCTATTGCAAGATTCCTGTTGCTGAAATCTGCTGTTGGGATTGCAATTATAGGATTCCTGCTACTAAAATCTGTTGCTAGGATTGCAATCCAGGATTTCTGGGATTATGTGCTCGTTGTTGGGATCAAGGTTTTGGATATTTGACTGGTCTTTAGAGCTCTCTCTCTTCTTCACTTACCCATATTAGGATTGGACTACTGGGCTTGAATTTTGGTTCCCAGGTCCAAAATTACCACTGTCTAAAACCAACAATAGATATGTACGTTTCCGTTACCTTCTACACCACACCTATTCTTGTTAGTCCCAAGTGCGTGAATGTAGCTTGGGTCCATATGCGTGATGTGGCTTGGGTCCATATGCGTTGCGTGATGGTTGCAACTTTGAGGGTATAATTTGCTTATTAGGCTCGAGATATAAATTAGGCCTGCTAACTAGAGTTTTGGGTGCTAACATGATTCAAACTGGCTTGTAATTTAATGGAATAGCAACCAAGCTAAGTCGGAAGGAGAGCTCAACATCTGCATTAGCCCGTGCAGGCCACAAGTATGTCTTTGTCATGATATTCCTCATTCTTTTGAATCCCTGACTAGCCTTAGTTGAGTTCTCAATGGTCAATTTTTGATAAAAATATGCTACTGACGTGAGTAAAGCTAAAACAATTGTCATGTTATACCATTTGTGCGGCTAATTCCCCATGAGGTAACTGTATAATTTAATTTCCAGGTAAAGAGCCCCTGACCAATCGAAACAAAAATAAATAGAAACACAGTTCCAATAAGTGAACCTATGGACCATATTCTTCTCCAATTTGAGTTTGCTCACATCTCAAAGGAATTCAAGGACATATTCAAAGAATTCTGACCGTCAGTAGGAATGGTTTGTGGATTACGAACAGCTATAATGGGCTGAACCTAATAAAATAGCAATTACGACCCAAGAAGTTTCATTACTTCTTTTGCTAGTCATTCTTGTTTGCTCCTTGTAATCTTATCAATACTCTTTGTTGAAGGGCCATACTTTCCCCCAATTTGTGCAACTTGTTGGCTGATCATAGATCCTAAACGCCTTATGACACCAAACTCAACAGCACAAAAGGCTCTATTTCTTTTAATTTCATTTGGATACCAATATTGCTCGTATTCTTCCACATACACTACTTTCAAATGCATACACCTCCTAGGCACAAGTATTGGAAGCACAAGACTCGTATCGCCAATACAGAATTAATGAAAGCCCCCAGTCGAGGGACCCGATATCCCTAGGGGCGATATCGGGAACCCATTATCCCACACCGAAGGAAACAGAACAAGCTCCCACAAATCTGCTACATTAAGGTCATCTCCAACAACCCAAAGAGGTAACTGTTTACTTTCGCTTTATAATGATAATTGACTTAGGCATCAGAGCGTCGAAGGCCGCACACCCGGTCTTCCCTCTGACCTTTGTCTGTTTTACAGATAAGCAAGTCCGATAGCGATAGTTGCAAACCAAGACATCTCGTGTTTAGTTGGATCAGACCCCTCTCGAGACAGCTGAAACATTCGGCGCTAGAAGGAGGGTCTGAACCAAGGACTTAAAAATCGAGATTTTCGCTGAAATATCGGCAAAATTTTCTTTCTCGGGTTGGCGATATTTTCGCCATATACCATGAAAATTTCGTACGATATTTTCGACATATCGCTATATTTCCAGAAATTTCAGAAATTTGGACGAAACTCACGAATTTTAGCTCTTTCTCTCGTGGCCCAGCAGCCCAAATTGGGCCCAATTTGTCAATTTGGAATCAAATTCCGAAAAAAAAGGGCAAACCCCCCTTTAAGGAGGTTCGAACCTCAGTTGTCCCTTATACATGCAAACAAGGCAACCATTCCTGCTGGGAAAGATCTTGATATCATGTTATATCTTTTTATATATATTTCTTCATAAATCTCTTCTTTTTTGTGGTTCTCTTTTTAATAGTTTATTGGGCAGTTTATTTTATTGTAATTAATCAGATTTATTATTTTAAATACTTTATATATTAATAAACTACTAATCTATACTATTATTAAAATAAGAGGCTTTGTTAGCCAAAATAGAAAAAATGTACCAAAATGACCCTGAAATATTAAAAAACTATACAACTCATTAAAACAGATAGGGGTAATATAGTTAAATTATAAAATAAACAGAAAATAAAAAAAAAGTGAAAATGAGAAATAGATAATCAAACTACCCACTTCTATCATTCCATGAAAAACTACCCAATCTTGTAAATAACTTCTCACTCCCTATTAAAATAAATCAATTTTCACACTCATATTGTGTGGGGCAATCTAGTTTTATGTATGAGAATTAGTAAAGTATCAGGATTATAAATATTCACTAAATTAAGTTTCAATAAATGTCTGCTCAATGTGTAATTATGTACTAATGCACTTTAAATTATACTAATTTATTATGTAATAATGTTTAATATATAGTTTTTAAAATAGAGTAGATAATTAATCAAATAGACATATTCTAAAGTTTAATTTAAAATTTTTATGTTTTTCTCCAAATTTTTATAGTTTCTATTGAATTTTTATCGATATCGATACTTTCTCGAAATTTTCATTTTTTGGATGGTCGATATTTCCTCGATCTTCGATATTTTAGTCATTGGTCCGAACCTCTGCACGCCACACAATCAAAACATTCGACAAAAAAGATTGAAATGATGAAATGAAAATGAAACGAAAGCGTGCAAAATAGTCGCGATACATACCCTCATCAACCTCTCCCTAGCTTCCCGATACCCAAGGCCAGGATCCTCGGCATTTAGACAGCTGCGATCACGATGGCAATTTCGCAAATCGGCAATCATGTGTAGAATGACACCATCTGTGATCCCAATCTCACCAAGAGTGCCCGAGAGCCCCCACTTGTAGATCTCAAGCGCGCTACACCATCAACCCGAGCTCTCTTGCCTCCACGGGTATTGATATTAACACCCACCGGTGGACTCCTAAGGCGTAACTACGAGGCAGCCCTCTTCATCGACCCAGCTCCGTCAGTGCGAGCACAGGTATCTGACACTCGGGTCTCATCCACCTTGCCAGCCTAGATATCAGTCTCCGTCTAGGCGACCTGGGTAACCCAATATCGCCCTCCCCGACTAGTTGTGCTTCAAGGGCCTCAACACCAGAACTGCATCGACAAAGGCTTGGGTAGTCACCTCAGCCTCCCACTGTCGACACCGGACCCCCAATGTCGCCACCAAAAACAGCATCCAGCTACTCTAAAACAACATCTTGTACCAAGTGAGCCCTGGCACTGGTATCACTTTGGCGCCATTCAACTTCCTCAAACAGCTCCTCGACGGAGATCTCCACTTTAACCACCAGCTCCGATGGCTGGTTCATGGCACCACGCTCCACCCCTCCTGTCGAAACTCGGGGGGACTGCCTTGCACCTTCTTGAGTCTTGGGGGCCTGGCAATCCCCAATGGGTACTCGGGAACCTTGACCCCCTCATTCTCTTTCCCTCACGGTCCTTGGGGACCCTGAGCCGATTCCTGAACACCTTGAGCCACGTGCCCTTCAGCACCAGCCTCCTCATCAGCTCGCTGGGTGAGATACTCCAACATAGTGTCGGGAAACCTCAGGTACATCTTGTCGGGCAACAGTATGTTAATCTAATGGTCAGTCACACGCAATTCCTTATCGAGAAGCACCCTCACCATCGCCTCGGGAAGTGCCCATGGCACCCCTGCGAGGTGCACCTTCGCCAACTCCAACGAGAAACAAGTTCACCACCTCCACCAAAAGAACCCTCTTGCCTACCCGACCACGATGCACCCCTGCTATGCTGCGAGCGACACCTAAAATTAGTCAATTGTCTCTTGTCTAACGCCTTCCCAGACCCGCCCCACGAATTTCAAAATCTAATAACCTTTCCTGACGCCACAATAGATAATCCAACTAAACCCAAAATTCACCTCCCCTAGCGACTAGCCTAACCCACAATGACCCAAAGCCTACCGGCAAACCCCACCTCCGGAAAACGACCCCTCAACAAAACCTATACTCACAAAATGTTCTCAGAAAAAAAAAAAAAAAAAAAAACACCGAAAAGTCAAGAGACTGCGTACCAGTTCACTCATCCAACCGAAAAAAAAGAAGAGACAATGACACCAACAACCCGGAATTTCAACCACTTAATGAAATATTCAAGCTTTCCAAACACTAAAGGCTCTACCTTTACTCACCTCTTTTTTAGTTTCCAACAAAAACAGAGGAACAGTAACCACCCCATCTCCCTCATCTGTCTATATATAGAGACCTCGAGAGTACAGGGACCGTTGGACGTGCAAGGATGACGACACCAAATCTCACCATGTGTCCGACATCTCTAAGCGTTACAGAGGTCATGCGTCATTGCTTCTACCCCTTACCACTACACCATTATTACATGTTACGGACTCCAGTACACCGGACTTCCTACACACAAAAAATGAATGACAATAGCACATGTGTCATCAAGGCATAACATATGCTCCAAAAGACTCATGAAACCCTACCACAGATTTGCGATAGCGACACAATGCCAATTGAGAGAATGCTCTCCTTACCCCCAACCAAGACTCCTCTTAGGTGGGGACTTGGGGACTGGAGGTAATGGTTGTACGGAAGCCACGTGGCATGTGGCATGAACTCGCCTTGCACTTCTAATAATTCTATCAATGAAAAACTCCCCACCCAAGAGAACTCCTGACCGGGGACTTAGGGGACTTGTTGGTATGCATATATCTCCTAGGCACAAGACTCATATCGCAAATACAGAAGTAATGAAAGCCCCTAGCCGAGGGACTCAATACCCCTCAGGGTGATATCGGGAACCCCGATCATCCCACACCGAAGGAAACGGAGCTTGTCCACAAATCTGCTACATTAAGGTCATCTCCAACAACCCAAAAAGGTAACTGTTTACTATCGCTTTTTCATTATCGTTATCGTATAATGATACTGACTTAGGCATCGGAGCGTTGAACACCGGCACACCTGTCTTCCCTCTGACTTTTGTCTGTTTTATAAATAAGCGAGACCGATAGCGATAGTTACAGACCAAGACATCTCATGGTTTAGCTAGTCAGACCCCTCTCGAGACAGCTGAAACACATTCAATATTTAAATCAATCAATTGCACACAATTCATCTATTTCAATTTACTTTAACATTTATAAAAAAGGTTCCCTGATGCCGTACCTAAAAACAAAGCTTCATTCCAACGCTGCTCAAAGTTAATAATAGTACTAATCGCATTATGAAATCAGTGTCCTTCTGTTTATGGGATTGCTAGCACACATTTAACCTCATATCAAATCTTTAATCAATGACAAATAGAACAATACTTATAGGCTTTAATTTTAGATTTTTGTTTCTTATATGCCTTAAATGTTTTAAGTAACATCAATTTTTTGAGTTGAACTCTGATTTGCTGCAACTCTATGTTCCTGTTGTTGGTTCGCTATTTCCCATTCAATATATCTATTGTATGTGTAAGCTAGAGCTGCATGTAACAAACAAACAAAATTAAATAGCAAAATTACACTTATAGTAGCAAGGGAATGGCAATCTCCACACCTGTCAGAAAAACAAAAATGACAAAAAGCTGAAATTTAGAAGTCACCAAACATGCTAATTTAAGCCCAAAATCACTTCTGGTCTCAGAAGCATCTCAGGAAGCAATGTTAACTGAGCCGAATGTCAATAAACCAAATGTTACTAAGTAAAATCAATAAAATCTTTGACAACTTTAACCCTTAATCAGGATTAACTCAACATTAAACTATGATAAAGAGCAATGACCATATATGGGATATTGAGGAAATATCAATGGTCCAAAAAGTAGATCAATATAAATATCAATATCAGTAAATAATCGAGAGAAATGTATACAAATTGAGAGAAAAAACATGGAAATTTTAAATGAAAATTTGGGAGATTTTTATTTGATTTATTCTTTTATATATCAAAGGAAAATGTTGAATACAAAATTATTATGTAAAATGTTGTATTCGAGGGCGGATTTAGGGGTGGCGAGCTTAAGCTGCCAAACCTTGAAATTTGGAGATCCAATGGTTGTATAATCTTGTGCGGTTGTGCCAATAGAATTGGTTGCAGAAATACTCCAAAAAAGACAAATTGGAGGGAGAAGATTCAATTCTCGCAAAATACATGACGTTCAAAATTTTTCAAAAACTACCTACCTAAAACAACATGGTTAGGATAATGTTTAAAAAGTCAAACAAATTAATGGATCATTTAAAATGTTATAAACACAATTAGTGGGTCATTAAAAAACTAATAGTTTGAATCGTTTAAAAAGAAATAGGTAGAAAATATCACTTTGGTTTCGAATGTTTCGTTCGACACTTTGGTCACTCAACTATATCATCATTTATCACTTTGCTCTCTCCGTCTGTTTTCTTTGTTTAAATGTGGTAATTGAACCTCATGCGCTTAATAAGCAGGGATATTTTTGTTACCCAATTAAAAAGAGTTGAGTGTTAGTTATGACATTTTTTATAGAAATTGGAATTACTATAGGCTCCTCTCTTCCACACCCATACATTCCAAAGAAAGAGAGGTGGACTTCATCGAGAAAAAAAAAAAGAAAAAGAATAAGGAAGAGAGGTAAAACACATAACCATGTTATGGCATTATTAATTGGTTTGCAAGTGGTGTCTTGACTTTATTTAATCAAAGTTGGATTGACTTTGTTTAATTAAAGTTTGATTTAGGATTTACCATTTCCACATGGATAAATGTTTTTTTTTTTTTTGGCAAAATGGTTGCATAATAAAATTGGGATTGGGGTTTTGAAGTTTTTTATTGGCCTATATTTTGGTTGTCTTTAAGTTAGAGCATCTTTAGCACACCATCTATTTTGGCTTCTTAGCTATTATAGAGAGCATCTTTAGCACACTATCTATTTTGGCTTCTGAGCTTTTTATTTATTTTAGCAGCTGCATCAGACTCCTAATAAGCGACTCTCAATTATAACTTTTATTTATCTCGCTCCTAAATATAGAGAGCGAGATGAGGCTGTATATAATTTAAAACATTCATTTTGAGTTATTTTATGTAATTATAAATAACAAACTACGTATACCCCCTTGATAGGATTTCAAAATATAAAAAACTCCACAACATTTGGTTTTGAATGTTTAAGGACAAAAGTTTACACTTAAGGACAATATGCCTCCACTTGCCACATGTCATGAGTTAATTTACTTTTTTATCCTTAACTACTTATTTTGACTTGTAATCCCTTTATAAGGATTAAATCTTACAATTAAGGACAATCTACTCTCCACTTGCCACATGTCGATCATGAGTTAATTACTTTCTTACCCTTGACTACTCCTTTTAACTTCTAATCTCTTTATATTTCTTTTTTTTCTTTTCTGATAATAATCCATTTATGTTACTTTTTTTTTCCGAGAATAATCTGTTTATATTACTTTTTTTTTTTAGAATAATCTGTTTATATTACTTTTTTTTTCTGAGAATATTCCATTTATGTTACTTCTCAAAAGCAAAAAAAAAAAAAAAAATTCTTCTACACGTTGCTAAGAGAAAGAATCTCAGACCTCACACTCCTACTACTCTCATCTCATCGCCTAATCCTACTATTGCACTAGTCCAATCCTGCTACTGACTCATACTTGTCAAGTTCTGCTACTGCACTTGTACTCGTGTCCAGTTCTGCTACTGCACTCATTATCGCCTAATCCTGCTACTGCACTCGCTGCACTCATACTCGTCCAGTTATACTACTCGTGTTTTGCTATTGCACTCGTCATCGTCAAATCCTGCTACTGCACCCGTCCAATCTGCTACTGCACTCGCTGCACTCATACTCGTTCAGTTCTGCTACTGCACTTGTACTTGTGTTCTGCTACTGCACTTGTACTTGTGTTCTGCTACTGCACTCGTCATCACCTAATCCTGCTACTGCACTCGTCCAAACTCGCTACTGCACTCGCTGCACTCATACTTGTCCAGTTCTGCTACTGCACTCGTCATCACCTAATCCTGCTACTGCGCTCGTCCAATCTCGCTACTGCACTCGCTGCACTCATACTTGTCCAGTTCTGCTACTGCACTTGTACTTTGTCCTGCTACTGCACTCGTCATCGCTTAATCCTGCTATACTGCACTCGTCAATCTCGCTACTACACTCGCTGAACTCATACTCGTCCAGTTATGCTATTGCACTTGTACTCTTGTCCTGCTACTGCACTCGTCATCGCTTAATCCTGCTACTGCACTCGCTGCACTCATACTGGTCCAGTAACAGGACCATTAGCAGTAGCAGTAGAAGGAGTAATTAGATCATTTCAATTTGAACAGTAGCAGATCATATCATTGATAGTAGCTGATCATATCGTTGAACCAAATAACAAATCATATCACTGAACAGTAGCAGAGCATATTATTGACATAAACTATAAACATATAGTAGATATCAATTCAATTTGAATAGTAGGAGATCAAAAATAGCTTTTATCATGGTTAGAAAGACTGAAACTTTCTACCATTTGCAATAGAGCAAAAGTGATATGTTAAATAAGATTGCGAAGAATAAAAATAATTTCAAAAACAGGGTTGGAATGAACTTTGGGGGCAATATTTCCAAAACTGGGTTGGAATGAAAATGATGCTTTGTATCCTCAAAAGACCACACCACCCAGTAAAAGTATTAAACAAATAAACAAATTATAACTGAAATTGCCATAATTAGATAGAATCCAAAATTCCCAAAAACTCATTCCCACCCAAAAGAGAAAAGCCATAAAGATCCATGAAATCAACTCACAGTAATCCAAAAACAACACTAATAACATCCAAATTATAACTGAAATTGCCTATTGTAGTGTTTAGTCAGGCCATCAACCTGCATAAGTTCTCTAATTTGTTTCGGAGTGGCAACTGCAAAAAATCCAAAAAACACTTCAAGTTAGATACTACTCTTGATGAGGGGAGTACAGAGAGTATAGCACCCCACCAAATTAATGCAAGCAGAGAGAGAGAGAGAGTAGAATCGTTATTGGGCTAGCAAATCAATGAATACAAGTTGATTTGATCCTTCACAGATTCATACTAATATCTTCATGCCAAAAAACCTATATGGAGACTAGCACAAAAACATTAAACACAATAAGCTCAAGTTCAATCATGGAAAAATTAAGTAGCCATAGAAGGAAGAATACAGTAACTCAAATGATAAACTTGCACCTTGTGCATATTCAACCATTCAGAAACCACAGTTCCATATAATTCTCAAGAATCCAATCCATGAACATTAAACAAATAAGCAAACAACACAAAAATTGGAAACTCCTCCGATTTAAGTATCTAGAATCTAGAATCCTCAATCACAAAAATCAGACATTTATATCTTAATTACATAAACACTTGAATTAGAGTCCCAGTAACCTTCCACTAGAAGCCTAAGGTAAGCATCAATTCCAATATCACACACAATAAACTGATTCACTTCCAAGCAGCTGATGATACATGAAAACAGAATCCATGAAAATCATCACGAAACTAATTCAAATCAACATCATACATAACAATAAACAAAACAGGAACCACCCAAATACAAATTTATCAAGATGATTCAGAAACCAACTCGCATAAGCCTCTTTTCAGCCGACAAGTCCACTGCAACACTTCAAGTACCCTCTTTCCAAAATTCTGAACAAAACCCAGAACTTGAGAACTGAAATCTCCACCATGAAAGAAAATAGCAAAATAAAGCAATTTCCACTCTGAAACTACCAAATGCAGCTGAAAACCAAAACCCAACTCAAAGATTGCAACTCAAATCTTCACATCCAAGCCAACTACCCGAAACCAACCCAATAAGTAATTCTAGTCCAACTCCTACTACTCCAACCTCCTCTCACTCTTTTCACATCCTAATTTGAAGAAACATAAACGAAGGCAGCGAAATTGGAGTAAAGACTTACCTGATCGACCTCCATTGAAGCCAAATTCGAGCTGAGCACGGATTTGAATCGTAGTTGCTACTGTTGTTGGCCCTGTCGTTGGGGTTTCTGCTACTGTTTGCTACTGCGAAATTGGGGTTTCTGTTTTGGCGTTGGCGTTTTGGGATTTCGGTTTCGGTAGTTGAGTATTATGCCCAGCGGCATGAGTGTAAATTGTAATGAAAAACTGGCCATTTTAGTCATTTCTATCAAAATTCGAAGCAAGCCTAAATAATTTGGTTTTGGGCCTGAGCTTGTGTCTTATTTGTATAATAACAATTGAAGGGTGAGTTTTTGTTTATATCTTTGGTCAGGTGCTACTATGTAATTTTCTAATTTATAAATGCATTTAAACTATTTAATATTTATTTTAAAAATAATATAAATTCAAAAGTAGTTAAAATAGAGAGTGCTGATATAAACGTATTTCTAAAGTGGCTAGCCAAAATGACTGTTTAGCTACTTTGGCTAAAATTGACTAAAAGATGGCTAGCATTGCTAAATATGCTCTTAATAAGTTGAGTTTGGTTGTATGTGAGTCAACTGATTAGGGTAATATACTCCCAAAGTGAAGTTTTTCAGCTTATACCTAATATACTTTTTTGTTTCCATAGATGATCATTTCACATTGGAGATTTACCATGCATAGCGGTAGATTTTCTGGGTTGGGTAGTGGCAGTTAACATTACAGGGGAAGAAAGTGGTCTGGATTAATGGTAATGATCCATACACCACATCATGGCCATGCCTCAATTGCATGGCAGAAGATTTAGGCTACAGAGAGTCCCCAATGACATATTGGTTCAAGATTCCTGGAAGTATAGATGGTGAAGACTTTCTATCAATTAGGGATGAAAAGAATTTAAACAAATGTTGGCATTTATTCAAAGTTCTAGGGTGCTGCAATTATATATTGTAGGTGGAGGGGAGAGAAAAAAGAAGAAACATAACGTGAACCTGGGAATAAGGCTGCACCTATTTCTCATGACAAATACATTAGGAATGTGATTGAAGACATAGTAGAGGATGATGGAATGATTAGTCATAGGGTAAAAGATAATAAAGTTTGGTAAGAAAGGAAAGACAATTAAGAAGGGAAAGAGTAGCGGTTTGAACGACAACTTCAACCATTTTACAAAGGTGGTTGTGAACAATGATGTTGAGGGTACAAGTATAGGTACTACTAAGTCACCTAGACTAAAACAGAAAGCTAGGACAACTAAGAAGAAGGAGGTGGAAAGGAAATATGACACAAGGTTAATTAAAGGAAAATTCAACTATGATACTAATGAATTAATTTCAAGCTGATGAGAAATTTCTGATAGTGATCATCCCATTTATGAAGAAATTATAAATAGTAACTATGAGCTATATGATGAGGATGATGAAGTGTTGTTGAGGGCAAATGTTGAAGGTGATGGTGTTGATGTTGGTGAATGAAATTCAATGGGCTATGAAGGAATTATATCAGATGGGGAGGGTGAGGATCTTGAGAAGTTTGAAAGTGATGAATCATCATCATCTAGTAAAGATGAACTTAACTTAGATGCGCAAGGTCAAAGGAGCAAGAAAAAGAAGTTTACCAATTTCAGGGAATGAACCAAGAAAGGGATTGAAGGACCCTCACTTTAAACTTGGCATGAAATTTTCAAGTCCAGAGTTATTCAAGGATGTAGTGAGAATGTTATATGTGTTAACAAACCAGAGCTAAGGTTTGATCTTGATGACAGAAAAAGGGTGAATGTGTAATATGCCAAAATCCGTCTACGATGAGTTGATGAATGCGGAAAAGAAAGAAGCTTGGATTGCAGGTCGGGAGGTTTAGAAAATGTTACAGAAGTGAGTGGAGGTGGTGGTGTTCACTTTGGTTTGCGGAGTGCACTGAAGAAGGGTTGGCGAATGGTGGCCCGGTACCTCCCTTTGACAGGTTTTGTTTGGACTAGGGATGAGAAAAAAGCCGGCGATTTGTCAGTGCCAGGTACTTCTGACGGTGACATGAAGATGGATCTGGTCTTGTAGGCTGATGAGTTCATGATAGGCAACTCACCTAAACGGCAGTGCACCGAGCAGTTGGGTTTGGATGGTGATCGGAAATAGGAAGAGCAAGCAGTTGCCGGGGGTTTGACTGATGGTATTATGGAGGAGAATGTGGGATTGCGGTTTGGTTTGCTGACAGAAGCTGATGACACTAAACCGGAGCAGTTAGACGGTTGTCCGAATGGGGAGTTGGGCAGTTTACACTCTAGGCAGTTGAGCAGTTTCCCTTCCAAGAATTTTGACTCCATAATCTGTGGACTTGAAGATAAGTCCAAAAATACAAAGTTGTGGATCATGATAATTCCACCAAAAAGTCAACTATTTCTGGTGAACAGAAACAGAAGGGAGCCATCCACAATGTTTATCAAAAGAGAGAAGTTGGGCAATGTTATACCTCTTTGCAAGTGGAAGAGTCTTCCTCACGTGCTGGTGCAACAAAACAGGACATGCAAACTTCTAATTTTAATCCTTCTTTGACCAACACTGCACCGAATAATACCCTTGACAAGAAAGGTTTTAAGGTGTGTAAACATCCTCAACTAAGCTCTGGATGGGCTACCAAACGTCCTCCCATGATGGGTCCGATATCGACCCAACAAGAAAAATGAATATTTTAAGTTGGAACTGCCAAGGGATCGGGAACCCTTGGTCAGTAAATGGACTCAAAGGTTGGTAAGCCAAAACTTTCCCGATGTCATATTTCTCAGTGAAACTAGATGTATTGAGGGGGATATTTCTCAACTCCGAGTGAAGCTTGGTTTTCAAAATGCTTTTACAGTTCCTTGCAAAATCTTAACAAAGCCTAATGGAAAGAAGAGTAAGGCTGAAGGCCTGTGTTTATTATGGCAGGAGGATTTGGTGGTGGAGCTGGGCACTTTTTCTGATCACCACATTGATGCAATGATTGTAAAGACTGGCACTTCGAACAGATATAGATTTACTGGAGTCTATGGACACCCTAAAGTAGAACATCGCTTCTTAGTGTGGAATCTACTTACAAAGCTAAGCTTAAACAATACTTAGCATTGGGTTTTAGGGGACGACTTCAATGAGATTATCAGAATGGATGAAAAGGAAGGAGGTCACCCGCGTTGTTGCCGGCAAATGAAGGAGTTCCGAGACTGCCTTAAGGAGTGTGGGGTTTGGGACTTGAATTTTGTGGGACCTAAATTCACTTGGGGGTAAGCGTCATGGGAGGAGATTAGAGTTAAACATGATCGATTTGTAGCCTCAAAGGAATGGACTGACTTATTCCCAGCATCTAGAGTGATACATCTGAATCCTAGTAAGTCTGACCACTTACCGATTTTGCTAGAGGTGCGATTCTCACTTCAAAAGAAATGAAGAAAAAAAGAAGATTTCGTTTTGAAGAACAGTGGTTACTTGACACTGAATGTGAGAAGATGGTTACATTGGGTTGGAATGGTGACTCTGGAGAGTCTCCTTTTTCCTTGGTTTGTAATAAAATAGACAACATAATTAAGACTCTTCTTAATTTGAGTAGAGAGAAATTTGACTGTTTAAAAAAGGAG